>NW_024057853.1:42431-49931 GCF_016432855.1 Salvelinus namaycush
TTTAGAAGTGTGTTATTCTGACTCTTTAGAAGTGGTGTTAGTTCTGACTCTTTAGAAGGGTGTTAGTTTTCTGACTCTTTAGAAGGGTGTTAGTTATTCTGACTCTTTAGTAGTGTGTTATTCTGACTCTTTAGAAGTGTGTTAGTTATTCTGACTCTTTAGAAGTGTGTTATTCTGACTCTTTAGAAGTGTGTTATTCTGACTCTTTAGAAGTGTGTTATTCTGACTCTTTAGAAGTGTGTTATTCTGACTCTTTAGAAGGGTGTTAGTTATTCTGACTCTTTAGTAGTGTGTTATTCTGACTCTTTAGAAGTGTGTTAGTTATTCTGACTCTTTAGTAGTGTGTTAGTTATTCTGACTCTTTAGAAGTGTGTTATTCTGACTCTTTAGAAGTGTGTCAGTTATTCTGACTCTTTAGAAGTGTGTTATTCTGACTCTTTAGTATGTGTTAGTTTATTCTGACTCTTAGTAGTGTGTTAGTTATTCTGACTCTTTAGAAGTGTTAGTTATTCTGACTCTTTAGAAGTGTGTTATTCTGACTCTTTAGAAGTGTGTCAGTTATTCTGACTCTTTAGAGTGTGTTATTCTGACTCTTTAAAGGTGTGTTTATTCTGACCTCCTTTAGTATGGTGTTATTCGGACTCTTTAGTAGTGTGTTATTCTGACTCTTTAGAAGTGTGTTATTCTGACTCTTTAGAAGGTTTAGTTTACGCTGACTCTTTAGTAGTGTGTTAGTTATTCTGACTTCTTTAGAAGTGTGTTATTCTGACTTTTAGAAGTGTGTTATTCTGACTCTTTAAAGTGTGTTTAATTCTGACTCTTTAAGAAGTGTGTTTATTCTGACTCTATCTTTAGAAGTGTGTTAGTTATTCTGACTCTTTAGAATGTGTTGTTTTCTGACCTCTTTAGAAGTGGTGTTTTATTCTGACTCTTTAGAAGTGTGTTAGTTATTCTGACTCTTTAGAATTTGATCAGTTCTTCTGACTCTTTAGAAGGGTGTATTCTGATCTTTAGTAGTGTGTTAGTTATTTCTGACTCTTTAGTATGTGTTAGTTATTCTTGACATCTTTAGAAGTGTGTTATCTGAATCTTTGAAGTGTGTCAGTTATTCTGACTCTTTAAATGTGGTCAGTTATTCGACCTCTTTAGAAGTGGGTTATTCTTACTCTTTAGAGTGTGTTATTCTGACTCTTTAGAAGGTGTTAGTTTATTCTGACTCTTTAGAAGGGTGTTAGTTATTCTGACTCTTTAGAAGGGTGTTAGTTATTCTGACTTCTTTAGAAGGGTGTTAGTTATTCTGACTCTTTAGAAGTGTGTTAGTAATTCTGACTCTTTAGTAGTGTGTTATTCTGACTCTTTAGAAGTGTGTTATTCTGACTCTTTAGAAGTGTGTTAGTTATTCTGACTCTTTAGTAGTGTGTTATTCTGACTCTTTAGAAGTGTGTTATTCTGACTCTTTAGAAGTGTGTTAGTTATTCTGACTCTTTAGAAGGGTGTTAGTTATTCTGACTCTTTAGAAGTGTGTTATTGTGACTCTTTAGAAGGGTGTTAGTTATTCTGACTCTTTAGAAGTGTGTTATTCTGACTCTTTAGAAGTGTGTTAGTTATTCTGACTCTTTAGAAGTGTGTTATTCTGACTCTTTAGAAGTGTGTTATTCTGACTCTTTAGAAGTGTGTTATTCTGACTCTTTAGAAGGGTGTTAGTTATTCTGACTCTTTAGAAGGGTGTTAGTTATTCTGACTCTTTAGAAGTGTGTTAGTTATTCTGACTCTTTAGAAGGGTGTTAGTTATTCTGACTCTTTAGAAGGGTGTTAGTTATTCTGACTCTTTAGTAGTGTGTTATTCTGACTCTTTAGAAGTGTGTTAGTTATTCTGACTCTTTAGAAGTGTGTTATTCTGACTCTTTAGAAGTGTGTTATTCTGACTCTTTAGAAGTGTGTTATTCTGACTCTTTAGAAGTGTGTTATTCTGACTCTTTAGAAGGGTGTTAGTTATTCTGACTCTTTAGAAGTGTGTTATTCTGACTCTTTAGAAGTGTGTTAGTTATTCTGACTCTTTAGAAGTGTGTTAGTTATTCTGACTCTTTAGAAGTGTGTTATTCTGACTCTTTAGTAGTGTGTTAGTTATTCTGACTCTTTAGTAGTGTGTTAGTTATTCTGACTCTTTAGAAGTGTGTTATTCTGACTCTTTAGTAGTGTGTTAGTTATTCTGACTCTTTAGTAGTGTGTTAGTTATTCTGACTCTTTAGAAGTGTGTTATTCTGACTCTTTAGAAGTGTGTTAGTTATTCTGACTCTTTAGAAGTGTGTCAGTTATTCTGACTCTTTAGAAGTGTGTTATTCTGACTCTTTAGTAGTGTGTTAGTTATTCTGACTCTTTAGTAGTGTGTTAGCTATTCTGACTCTTTAGAAGTGTGTTATTCTGACTCTTTAGAAGTGTGTCAGTTATTCTGACTCTTTAGAAGTGTGTCAGTTATTCTGACTCTTTAGAAGTGTGTCAGTTATTCTGACTCTTTAGAAGTGTGTTATTCTGACTCTTTAGAAGTGTGTTATTCTGACTCTTTAGAAGTGTGTTATTCTGACTCTTTAGTAGTGTGTTATTCTGACTCTTTAGTAGTGTGTTATTCTGACTCTTTAGAATTGTGTTATTCTGACTCTTTAGTAGTGTGTTAGTTATTCTGACTCTTTAGTAGTGTGTTAGTTATTCTGACTCTTTAGAAGGGTGTTAGTTATTCTGACTCTTTAGAAGGGTGTTAGTTATTCTGACTCTTTAGAAGTGTGTTAGTTATTCTGACTCTTTAGAAGGGTGTTAGTTATTCTGACTCTTTAGAAGGGTGTTAGTTATTCTGACTCTTTAGTAGTGTGTTATTCTGACTCTTTAGAAGTGTGTTAGTTATTCTGACTCTTTAGAAGGGTGTTATTCTGACTCTTTAGAAGTGTGTTATTCTGACTCTTTAGAAGTGTGTTAGTTATTCTGACTCTTTAGAAGGGTGTTATTCTGACTCTTTAGAAGTGTGTTATTCTGACTCTTTAGAAGTGTGTTAGTTATTCTGACTCTTTAGTAGTGTGTTAGTTATTCTGCCTCTTTAGAAGTGTGTTATTCTGACTCTTTAGAAGTGTGTCAGTTATTCTGACTCTTTAGAAGTGTGTTATTCTGACTCTTTAGTAGTGTGTTAGTTATTCTGACTCTTTAGTAGTGTGTTAGTTATTCTGACTCTTTAGAAGTGTGTTATTCTGACTCTTTAGAAGTGTGTCAGTTATTCTGACTCTTTAGAAGTGTGTCAGTTATTCTGACTCTTTAGAAGTGTGTTATTCTGACTCTTTAGAAGTGTGTTATTCTGACTCTTTAGTAGTGTGTTATTCTGACTCTTTAGTAGTGTGTTATTCTGACTCTTTAGAAGTGTGTTATTCTGACTCTTTAGAAGTGTGTTAGTTACTCTGACTCTTTAGTAGTGTGTTAGTTATTCTGACTCTTTAGAAGTGTGTTATTCTGACTCTTTAGAAGTGTGTTATTCTGACTCTTTAGAAGTGTGTTATTCTGACTCTTTAGAAGTGTGTTATTCTGACTCTTTAGAAGTGTGTTAGTTATTCTGACTCTTTAGAAGTGTGTCAGTTATTCTGACTCTTTAGAAGGGTGTTATTCTGACTCTTTAGAAGTGTGTTATTCTGACTCTTTAGAAGTGTGTTATTCTGACTCTTTAGAAGTGTGTCAGTTATTCTGACTCTTTAGAAGGGTGTTATTCTGACTCTTTAGTAGTGTGTTATTCTGACTCTTTAGAAGTGTGTTATTCTGACTCTTTAGAAGTGTGTCAGTTATTCTGACTCTTTAGAAGTGTGTTATTCTGACTCTTTAGAAGTGTGTTATTCTGACTCTTTAGTAGTGTGTTATTCTGACTCTTTAGTAGTGTGTTATTCTGACTCTTTAGAAGTGTGTTATTCTGACTCTTTAGAAGTGTGTTAGTTACTCTGACTCTTTAGTAGTGTGTTAGTTATTCTGCCTCTTTAGAAGTGTGTTAGTAATTCTGACTCTTTAGAAGGGTGTTAGTTATTCTGACTCTTTAGAAGTGTGTTATTCTGACTCTTTAGAAGTGTGTTATTCTGACTCTTTAGAAGTGTGTTATTCTGACTCTTTTGACTCTTTAGAAGTGTGTTATTCTGACTCTTTAGAAGTGTGTTAGTTATTCTGACTCTTTAGACGTGTGTTATTCTGACTCTTTAGAAGTGTGTTATTCTGACTCTTTAGTAGTGTGTTATTCTGACTCTTTAGACGTGTGTTATTCTGACTCTTTAGAAGTGTGTTATTCTGACTCTTTAGTAGTGTGTGACAGAGATATCAAAGACAAACAGTGAAAGTTAATTGTTGGTCAGCGCTACAACACAACGAATGGATGAAAAAATATCTGCATTGTACGAGGGCTGGTTAAAGGTGCACAGCAGACACACACACACACACACACACACACACACACACACACACACACACACACACACACACACACACACACACACACACACACACACACACACACACACACACACACACACACACACACACACAAATAAAGCACAGCAGGAGTACTCTAAAACTGTGTTCGAATACCCATACTAACATACTGTATACTACATACTTAATGAGTATATAGTATATACTATTAGTTGATTTTAGTATACTGTAGACAAACGGTATTCTTTCAGTTGAGCGTACTTGTAGCCCTTTGACTGTCTACCGGATGTTGATGCTGTTGCTATGCAACTTCTTGCAAGCTTGGTTTGCATAACAAACGACTAGCTAGACCTCTTACGACTTCATTAACAATGTCCATTAAGAACGCATAACGACTGTACCACTTAGCTAAGAATGACTGTAATAATCAAGTCAATAGGGTGCGTTCGTAAATTCACTCTGGCTATCTACTCCGATATCAGAGCACTCTCATCTGAGTGTGCCAGAGTGCAGAATAACTGATTTTTGAAATTACGAACGCTCAACACCCGTTGAATATAGCCGGTGTCACTAAACGTCGGCAAAAAAGTGTAATTAAATTGTTTCCTGAATGCACAGTTGCAGTCACCAACGCTCTGGATAACATGAATACAGCCTAACCAGCTCTGCTAGGGAGAGTAAAATGGTCAGAGTGAGGTGTTCTCTCATTTGTATCTGGAAGTAGCTTGCAAGCTAGCCAACGTTAGCCAGTTAGCTTGGGTGCTTGACTGTGGTCAGAACTCTCAAATCAACCGTACTCGATGTCCGAATTTAGAACGGACAATCTGAGAACGCTCTGAATTTACGAAAGCCCAGAGCGCTCTCTGAAGGGCACTCTGGCACTCCAGATTGAATTTACAAACACACCCTTAGTAGCCAACTAACGTTAGCTAGCTAGCTAACATACCAGTACATACTGCTGTAATTATATGCTATGCGGTTCGTGAGGATAGCGCAGCTTACAAATTGTCAGCCAACGTATCGTAACTTATTTGAAAAGTCATTACTTTATTACATTGCTCAACATTTTCTTAACATTTGTCATAATTAAAGCAGTGAATTTGTATCCGCTCTCGTCGGACTTCTGCTGCATATTTTCTGCCATTTTCTTAAAATCTGAAAACGTTGTGAACCCCGCCCATTTTCTGATGAATAGCATTATGGGCCCTAAAACCACGGATATAGTGTCCACTGCTTGTATACTTCGTATTTTGGCGAATGTAGGACAACGTCCAGGAACTTTTGGCATACTAACTATACCCATACTAAGACCAACAAGCATACTACATACTCAATGTATGTCCCAAATAGTACGGTTAGTATGAGTATTCGAACACAGCTTAAAACAGACAGAGACACCACAGAGAAGAATATATAAAAAGGGAAACAACCCACACAGACAGAAAAACAGCCCAGTAGGTCAAAGATAGACACAGAGATATAGATATAGACAGAGATATAGACAGAGATAGAGACAGAGATAGACACAGAGACATAGACAGAGACATAGACAGAGATAGAGACAGAGATATAGACAGAGATAGAGACAGAGATGTAGATATAGACAGAGATATAGACAGAGATAGAGACAGAGAGAGAGAGAGAGATATAGACACAGAGATATAGACAGACACAGAGAGAGAGATAGACACAGAGATATAGACAGAGACAGAGATAGAGACAGAGACAGAGATATAGACAGAGATAGACACAGACACAGATATATAGACAGAGAGAGACAGTGATGGAGATAGAGACATAGACAAAGATAGAGATGGACACAGAGACAAAGTGTCACGCCCTGATCATAGTAAGCTGTTTTTTCTCTGTGTTGGCTGGGGTGTGATAGTGACTTGGGTGGGTCATCTAGGTGTTTTGTATATCTATGGTGGCCTGATATGGTTCCCAATCAGAGACAGTTGTTTATCGTTGTCTCTGATTGGGGATCATATTTAGGCAGCCATTTCCCCATGGTTATTCGTGGGATCTTGTCTACATTTAGTTGCCTGAGTGCACAACAGTAGCTTCACGTTCAGTTTGTTCTTGGGCTTTATTTGTTTTGTTTAGTGAGTTTCGGTTTATTAAAATGATGTGGAACTCTACGCACGCTGCGCCTTTGTCCTTTCATTATGACGACCGTGACACAAAGATAGAGAAAGAGATAGAGACAGAGAGAAAAGGACAATCAAAATCCATTGGATTCCTCAATTACTGACCAGGAGCTCTATAAGAAACTTCAGGCTCTCAAATTTTAAAAAGGCATGCGGACCTGATGGCATCCTAAATGAGATGCTCAAACTCACTAGTGCAACATTTCAATTGGCTATATTAAAACTGTTTAATTTGATCCTGAGAGTAGGTTATTTCCCAGACATCTGGAATCAGGGACTCATAACCCCAATCTTTAAGAACGGAGACAAATTTGACCCTAACAATTACAGAGGCATTTGTGTGAACAGTAACCTGGAAGGTTTTCTGTAGTATTATCAATGTAAGAGTTCTAAACTTCCTTAGAACAGTGTTGTTTGCAAGCTTATGATAGCGCCCAGAGGACACAGCTAGTCTAGATGGAGTGGCAGCCTGGCAGGGGGCGTGGTCCTGACCCAGAGGTCTTCCATCAACACCACACTCTGCTCCGCTCCACAGCCTGCTGTTAAACCAACTCTGCTCCGCTCCACAGCCTGCTGTTAAACCAACTCTGCTCCACTCCACAGCCTGCTGTTAAACCAACTCTGCTCCGCTCCACAGCCTGCTGTTAAACCAACTCTGCTCCGCTCCACAGCCTGCTGTTAAACCAACTCTGCTCCGCTCCCCAGCCTGCTGTTAAACCAACTCTGCTCCACTCCACAGCCTGCTGTTAAACCAACTCTGCTCCACTCCACAGCCTGCTGTTAAACCAACTCTGCTCCGCTCCACAGCCTGCTGTTAAACCAACTCTGCTCCACTCCACAGCCTGCTGTTAAACCAACTCTGCTCCGCTCCACAGCCTGCTGTTAAACCAACTCTGCTCCACTCCAC
>NW_024057853.1:54931-64931 GCF_016432855.1 Salvelinus namaycush
TTTGCTGTCCAACCTGTATTTTTTAGTCAAGTTTATGATTAGTTATTGATTAGATTAGGTGCCTCTCCCAAGATTTCTCCCGACAGTTTGTTTGCAGCTTGGCTACTATTCTCATTGTATAACCACGATTTGTGCCGCTAAATATGCACATTTTCGAACAAACTCTATATGTATTGTGTAATATGATGTTATAGGACTGTCATCTGAAGAAGTTTGAGAAGGTTAGTGAAAAAATTAATATCTTTTGCTGGTTTATTCGTTATCGCTATTGTTGGCTTGAATCAATGCTGTTGTGTGGTTGGCTATTGTAGTAAGCTAATATAATGCTATATTGTGTTTTCGCTGTAAAACACTTAAAAAATCTGAAATATTGGCTGGATTCACAAGATCTTTGTCTTTCATTTGCTGTACACTGTGTATTTTTCATAAATGTTTTATGATGAGTATTTAGGTAATTCACGTTGCTCTCTGTAGTTATTCTAGTTGCTTTGGTGAGAGTTGTGATGGTGGCTGCAATGTAAAACTATGATTTATACCTGAAGTATGCACATTTTTCGAACAAAACATATGCTATACAATAAATATGTTATCAGACTGTCATCTGATGAAGTTGTTTCTTGGTTAGTGACTATTTATATCTTTATTTGGTCGAATTTGTGATAGCTACCTATGCAGTAAAAAAATGGTGGGAAAAAAAAGTTGTGTCTTTTGCTATCGTGGTTAGCTAATAGAAATACATATTGTGTCTTCCCTGTAAAACATTTTAAAAATCAGAAATGATGGCTGGATTCACAAGATGTGTATCTTTCATCTGGTGTCTTGGACTTGTGATTTCATGATATTTAGATGCTAGTATTTACTTGTGGCGCTATGCTAGGCTATGCTAGTCAGCTTTTTTACTGATGAGGGTGCTCCCGGATCCGGGATTGTGACCAAGTAGAAGTTAACGTTACACCCCAACATCTATCAGATTATACATTAACGTTACACCCCAACATCTATCAGATTATACATTAACGTTACACCCCAACATCTATCAGATTATACATTAACGTTACACCCCAACATCTATCAGATTATACAGGGATACAAACTGGTGAGGGCCCAAAAAGGTGACACTTAACCACATACTGTAGAGGGAAAACATTAGTTCACAGATAGTAGTTAGTTCGTTAGCTAGTTAACTAGTCAACACTTCACACAGATTGCCAGGGTCCAGTATGCAACTAACGCGTTATAACTTGAGGAACGGCGAGGAGTCGTTAAGTTATACTAGTTAATACTATAGAGAATTGGTGAGGTTACTAACGTTAGCTCATCTGATGTTGTAACGTTAGCTAGTTAATACTATAGTGAATTGGTTAGGTTACTAACGTTAGCTAGTTAATACTATAGTGAATTGGTTAGGTTACTAACGTTAGCTCATTTGATGTTGTAAGGTTAGCTAGGTAATACTATAGTGAACTGGTTAGGTTACTAACGTTAGCTCATCTGATGTTGTAACGTTAGCTAGTTAATACTATAGTGAATTGGTTAGGTTACTAACGTTAGCTCATCTGATGTTGTAATGTTAGCTGGTTAATACTATAGAGAATTGGTTAGGTTACTAACGTTAGCTCATCTGATGTTGTAACGTTAGCTAGTTAATACTATAGAGAATTGGTTAGGTTACTAACGTTAGCTCATCTGATGTTGTAACGTTAGCTAGTTAATACTATAGTGAATTAGTTAGGTTACTAACGTTAGCTAGTTAATACTATAGAGAATTGGTTAGGTTACTAACGTTAGCTAGTTAATACTGTAGTGTATTGGTTAGGTTACTAACGTTAGCTAGTTAATACTATAGTGAATTGGTTAGGTTACTAACGTTAGCTCATCTGCTATTGTAACGTTAGCTAGTTAATACTATAGTGAATTGGTTAGGTTACTAACGTTAGCTGGTTAATACTATAGTGAATTGGTTAGGTTACTAACGTTAGCTCATCTGCTGTTGTAACGTTAGCTGGTTAATACTATAGAGAATTGGTTAGGTTACTAACGTTAGCTCATCTGATGTTGTAACGTTAGCTGGTTAATACTATAGTGAATTGGTTAGGTTACTAACGTTAGCTCATCTGATGTTGTAATGTTAGCTAGTTAATACTATAGAGAATTGGTTAGGTTACTAACGTTAGCTCATCTGATGTTGTAACGTTAGCTAGTTAATACTATAGTGAATTGGATAGGTTACTAACGTTAGCTAGTTAATACTATAGTGAATTGGTTAGGTTACTAACGTTAGCTCATCTGATGTTGTAACGTTAGCTAGTTAATACTATAGTGAATTAGTTAGGTTACTAACGTTAGCTAGTTAATACTATAGTCAATTGGTTAGGTTACTAACGTTAGCTCATCTGATGTTGTAACGTTAGCTAGTTAAAACCATAGTGAATTGGTTAGGTTACTAACGTTAGCTCATCTGATGTTGTAACGTTAGCTAGTTAATACTATAGTGAATTGGTTAGGTTACTAATGTTACTGT
Organism: Salvelinus namaycush; assembly: GCF_016432855.1. NCBI lineage: Eukaryota > Metazoa > Chordata > Actinopteri > Salmoniformes > Salmonidae > Salvelinus > Salvelinus namaycush. The sequence continues at coordinate 57,453 of NW_024057853.1, forward strand.
GACAGTTAATACTATAGTGAATTGGTTAGGTTACTAACGTTACTGTGACAGTTAATACTATAGTGAATTGGTTAGGTTACTAACGTTAGCTCATCTGATGTTGTAGCGTTAGCTAGTTAATACTATGGTGAATTGGTTAGGTTACTAACGTTAGCTCATCTGATGTTGTAACGTTAGCTGGTTAATACTATAGAGAATTGGTTAGGTTACTAACGTTAGCTCATCTGATGTTGTAACGTTAGCTGGTTAATACTATAGAGAATTGGTTAGGTTACTAACGTTAGCTCATCTGATGTTGTAACGTTAGCTAGTTAATACTATAGAGAATTGGTTAGGTTACTAACGTTAGCTAGTTAATACTATAGTGAATTGGTTAGGTTACTAACGTTAGCTAGTTAATACTATAGAGAATTGGTTAGGTTACTAACGTTAGCTAGTTAATACTATAGAGAATTGGTTAGGTTACTAACGTTAGCTCATCTGATGTTGTAACGTTAGCTAGTTAATATTATAGTGAATTGGTTAGGTTACTAACGTTAGCTCATCTGATGTTGTAACGTTAGCTAGTTAATACTATAGTGAATTGGTTAGGTTACTAACGTTACTGTGACAGTTAATACTATAGTGAATTGGTTAGGTTACTAACGTTACTGTGACAGTTAATACTATAGTGAATTGGTTAGGTTACTAACGTTAGCTCATCTGATGTTGTAACGTTAGCTGGTTAATACTATAGAGAATTGGTTAGGTTACTAACGTTAGCTAGTTAATACTATAGAGAAATGGTTAGGTTACTAACGTTAGCTGGTTAATACTATAGAGAATTGGTTAGGTTACTAACGTTAGCTCATCTGATGTTGTAACGTTAGCTAGTTAAAGTTAGCTATCTTACTTTATTAGACAGCTAATTTTCACACCATTTTCACAACTCAATTATTTGATCAGTTAAATTGTCAAATGTTGCTCAACATTTCTCTGACTAGCTAATGGAGATTTAGATCCAGCTAGCAAGATAATGTTATTTCACTATGCAAACAATACTTGTTCCACCACACTTTCTCCTTCACCTCAAACTTTCCAAATGCCAATTGTTTTTCAGTTACAGCTCATGCAGTGCGCTTCTTCACCTTCCTACCCCATCTCCGTGGTCAAGCTTCTCTTCTACCTCTTCGTTATCGTTCAGGGAACGCGCTGCTGTAAATGGCAAACTGCCTTTCTACTCTCTGCTGTCTTTCCAGAGAGCAAGTGCTGTAATTAGCAAATTGGTTGTCTCTTCTCTCTTCAGTCGCGCGCTGCATTCTGCTGTTATGTGAACGATTGGCTGAGCCTTGGATACAGCCAGTATTGCTCCAAACGCACATCACTCGTTCGCTTACAGCCAGTAGCCTGATCCCCTCTCCCAAACTTTTCTCTAGCAAGTAGAAAGGCTGTAAACTCTGCTGTACGGCTGTAAACTCTGCTGTACGGCTGTAAACTCTGCTGTCTTCAGGCTGGATATTCTGCTGTCTTTAGGCTGGCTATTCTGCTGTCTTCAGGCTGGATATTCTGCTGTCTTCAGGCTGGATATTCTGCTGTCTTTAGGCTGGATATTCTGCTGTCTTTAGGCTGGATATTCTGCTGTCTTTAGGCTGGATATTCTGCTGTCTTTAGGCTGGATATTCTGCTGTCTTCAGGCTGGATATTCTGCTGTCTTCAGGCTGGATATTCTGCTGTCTTCAGGCTGGATATTCTGCTGTCTTCAGGCTGGATATTCTGCTGTCTTTAGGCTGGATATTCTGCTGTCTTCAGGCTGAATATTCTGCTGTCTTCAGGCTGAATATTCTGCTGTCTTCAGGCTGGATATTCTGCTGTCTTTAGGCTGGATATTCTGCTGTCTTCAGGCTGGATATTCTGCTGTCTTCAGGCTGGATATTCTGCTGTCTTCAGGCTGGATATTCTGCTGTCTTTAGGCTGGATATTCTGCTGTCTTTAGGCTGGATATTCTGCTGTCTTCAGGCTGGATATTCTGCTGTCTTCAGGCTGGATATTCTGCTGTCTTTAGGCTGGATATTCTGCTGTCTTTAGGCTGGATATTCTGCTGTCTTTAGGCTGGATATTCTGCTGTCTTTAGGCTGGATATTCTGCTGTCTTCAGGCTGGATATTCTGCTGTCTTTAGGCTGGATATTCTGCTGTCTTCAGGCTGGATATTCTGCTGTCTTTAGGCTGGATATTCTGCTGTCTTTAGGCTGGATATTCTGCTGTCTTCAGGCTGGATATTCTGCTGTCTTCAGGCTTGTCACGTTCCTGACCTATTGTTCCTTTTTCTTGTATTTATTTAGTTGGTCAGGGCGTGAGTTGGGTGGGTTGGTCTATGTGTGTTTTTCTATGTTGGGGTTTTGTGTTCGGCCTGGTATGATTCTCAATCAGAGGCAGCTGTAGATCGTTTGTCCCTGATTGAGAATCATACTAAGGCAGCCGGGGTTTCACGTGTGTTTTGTGGGTGGTTGTATCGCGTGTCTGCATTCGTGCCACACGGGACTGTTTGTCGGTTGTTTTATGTTATTTTTGGTTCGTGTTCAGTTTCGATTCATTAAATAATCATGGACACAAATCACTCCGCGTATTGGTCTGATCCTTCTCGCCTCTCCTCCTCGTCCGAGGAGGAGGATTACGACGACCGTTACAGAACCACCCACCAATCTAGGATCAAGCGGAGTGCAAACGGGCAGCGACAGCATTGGGAAAAAACCCAGGACTCCTGGACTTGGGAGGAGATCCTGGACGGCAAAGGACCCTGGGCTCAGCCAGGGGAATATCGCCGTCCCAAGGCGGAGCTGGAGGCAGCGAAGGCAGAGAGGCGCTGGTATGAGGAGGCAGCGCGGCGACGCGGTTGGGAGCCCGAGAGTCAGACCCAAACATTTCTTGGGGGAGGGCACACGAGGAGTGTGGCAAAGCCGGGTAGGATACCTGAGCCAACTCCCCGTGCTTACCGTGGAGTGAGAGGGCGTCGTACTGGTCAGACACCGTGTTATGCGGTAAAGCGCACGGTGTCCCCAGTACGCGTGCTTAGCCCAGTGCGGGCTATTCCACCTCGCCGCACTGGTAGGGCTAAGTTGGGCATCGAGCCGGATGTCATGAAGCCGGCCCAACGCATCTGGCCTCCAGTGCGTCTCCTCGGGCCGGCATACATGGCACCAGCCTTACGAATGGTGTCCCCGGTTCGCCAGCATAGCCCAGTGCGGGCTATTCCACCTCGCCGCACTGGCAGGGCTACGGGCACCATTCAACCTGGTAAGGTTGGGCAGGCTCGGTGCTCAAGAGCACGTGTCCTCCTTCACGGTCCGGTATACCCGGTGCCACCTCCACGTACCAGTCCACCGGTGGCAGCCCCCCGCACCAGGCTGTCTCTCCGGGTTCTCTCTCCAGCTGCTCCCACCTGTCCAGCGCTGTCAGAGCCTTCCTCCTCTCCAGCGCAGCCAGTGCTTACACCACGCACCAGGTCTACAGTGCGTCTCAGCCGGCCAGAGTCTGCCGTCTGCCCAGCGGCGCCTGAACTGCCTGCCTGCTCAGCGCTGTTTGAGCTGCCTGCCTTCCCAGCGCTGTCCGTCTGTTATGAGCCGTCCAGCCAGGACCAGCCAGAGCCGTCCAGCCAGGACCAGCCAGAGCCGTCCAGCCAGGACCAGCCAGAGCCGTCCAGCCAGGACCAGCCAGAGCCGTCCAGCCAGGAGCTGCCAGAGCCAGCCAGCCAGGAGCTGCCAGAGCCAGCCAGCCAGGACCAGCCAGAGCCGTCCAGCCAGGACCAGCCAGAGCCGTCCAGCCAGGAGCTGCCAGAGCCAGCCAGCCAGGAGCTGCCAGAGCCAGCCAGCCAGGAGCTGCCAGAGCCAGCCAGCCAGGAGCCGCCAGAGCCAGCCAGCCAGGATCCGCCAGAGCCAGCCAGCCAGGATCCGCCAGAGCCAGCCAGCCAGGATCCGCCAGAGCCAGCCAGCCAGGATCCGCCAGAGCCAACCAGCCAGGATCCGCCAGAGCCAGCCAGCCAGGATCCGCCAGAGCCAGCCAGTCCGGTGCTGTCCCTCAGTCCGGTGCTGTCCCTCAGTCCGGTGCTGTCCCTCAGTCCGGTGCTGCCCCTCAGTCCGGTGCTGCTCCTCATTCCGGTGCTGCCCCTTAATCTGATGGGGGTTATATGGAGGGTGGCCATTTTGAGGAAGCTACAAAAGCGGGTAGTGACTATGGTGGGGTGGGGACCACGACCAGCGCCAGAGCCGCCACCGTGGACAGACGCCCACTCAGACCCTCCCCTAGACTTTATGCTGGTGCGCCCGGAGTTCGCACCTTAAGGGGGGGGTTATGTCACGTTCCTGACCTATTGTTCCTTTTTCTTGTATTTATTTAGTTGGTCAGGGCGTGAGTTGGGTGGGTTGGTCTATGTGTGTTTTTCTATGTTGGGGTTTTGTGTTCGGCCTGGTATGATTCTCAATCAGAGGCAGCTGTAGATCGTTTGTCCCTGATTGAGAATCATACTAAGGCAGCCGGGGTTTCACGTGTGTTTTGTGGGTGGTTGTATCGCGTGTCTGCATTCGTGCCACACGGGACTGTTTGTCGGTTGTTTTATGTTATTTTTGGTTCGTGTTCAGTTTCGATTCATTAAATAATCATGGACACAAATCACTCCGCGTATTGGTCTGATCCTTCTCGCCTCTCCTCCTCGTCCGAGGAGGAGGATTACGACGACCGTTACAGAACCACCCACCAATCTAGGATCAAGCGGAGTGCAAACGGGCAGCGACAGCATTGGGAAAAAACCCAGGACTCCTGGACTTGGGAGGAGATCCTGGACGGCAAAGGACCCTGGGCTCAGCCAGGGGAATATCGCCGTCCCAAGGCGGAGCTGGAGGCAGCGAAGGCAGAGAGGCGCTGGTATGAGGAGGCAGCGCGGCGACGCGGTTGGGAGCCCGAGAGTCAGACCCAAACATTTCTTGGGGGAGGGCACACGAGGAGTGTGGCAAAGCCGGGTAGGATACCTGAGCCAACTCCCCGTGCTTACCGTGGAGTGAGAGGGCGTCGTACTGGTCAGACACCGTGTTATGCGGTAAAGCGCACGGTGTCCCCAGTACGCGTGCTTAGCCCAGTGCGGGCTATTCCACCTCGCCGCACTGGTAGGGCTAAGTTGGGCATCGAGCCGGATGTCATGAAGCCGGCCCAACGCATCTGGCCTCCAGTGCGTCTCCTCGGGCCGGCATACATGGCACCAGCCTTACGAATGGTGTCCCCGGTTCGCCAGCATAGCCCAGTGCGGGCTATTCCACCTCGCCGCACTGGCAGGGCTACGGGCACCATTCAACCTGGTAAGGTTGGGCAGGCTCGGTGCTCAAGAGCACGTGTCCTCCTTCACGGTCCGGTATACCCGGTGCCACCTCCACGTACCAGTCCACCGGTGGCAGCCCCCCGCACCAGGCTGTCTCTCCGGGTTCTCTCTCCAGCTGCTCCCACCTGTCCAGCGCTGTCAGAGCCTTCCTCCTCTCCAGCGCAGCCAGTGCTTACACCACGCACCAGGTCTACAGTGCGTCTCAGCCGGCCAGAGTCTGCCGTCTGCCCAGCGGCGCCTGAACTGCCTGCCTGCTCAGCGCTGTTTGAGCTGCCTGCCTTCCCAGCGCTGTCCGTCTGTTATGAGCCGTCCAGCCAGGACCAGCCAGAGCCGTCCAGCCAGGACCAGCCAGAGCCGTCCAGCCAGGACCAGCCAGAGCCGTCCAGCCAGGACCAGCCAGAGCCGTCCAGCCAGGAGCTGCCAGAGCCAGCCAGCCAGGAGCTGCCAGAGCCAGCCAGCCAGGACCAGCCAGAGCCGTCCAGCCAGGACCAGCCAGAGCCGTCCAGCCAGGAGCTGCCAGAGCCAGCCAGCCAGGAGCTGCCAGAGCCAGCCAGCCAGGAGCTGCCAGAGCCAGCCAGCCAGGAGCCGCCAGAGCCAGCCAGCCAGGATCCGCCAGAGCCAGCCAGCCAGGATCCGCCAGAGCCAGCCAGCCAGGATCCGCCAGAGCCAGCCAGCCAGGATCCGCCAGAGCCAACCAGCCAGGATCCGCCAGAGCCAGCCAGCCAGGATCCGCCAGAGCCAGCCAGTCCGGTGCTGTCCCTCAGTCCGGTGCTGTCCCTCAGTCCGGTGCTGTCCCTCAGTCCGGTGCTGCCCCTCAGTCCGGTGCTGCTCCTCATTCCGGTGCTGCCCCTTAATCTGATGGGGGTTATATGGAGGGTGGCCATTTTGAGGAAGCTACAAAAGCGGGTAGTGACTATGGTGGGGTGGGGACCACGACCAGCGCCAGAGCCGCCACCGTGGACAGACGCCCACTCAGACCCTCCCCTAGACTTTATGCTGGTGCGCCCGGAGTTCGCACCTTAAGGGGGGGGTTATGTCACGTTCCTGACCTATTGTTCCTTTTTCTTGTATTTATTTAGTTGGTCAGGGCGTGAGTTGGGTGGGTTGGTCTATGTGTGTTTTTCTATGTTGGGGTTTTGTGTTCGGCCTGGTATGATTCTCAATCAGAGGCAGCTGTAGATCGTTTGTCCCTGATTGAGAATCATACTAAGGCAGCCGGGGTTTCACGTGTGTTTTGTGGGTGGTTGTATCGCGTGTCTGCATTCGTGCCACACGGGACTGTTTGTCGGTTGTTTTATGTTATTTTTGGTTCGTGTTCAGTTTCGATTCATTAAATAATCATGGACACAAATCACTCCGCGTATTGGTCTGATCCTTCTCGCCTCTCCTCCTCGTCCGAGGAGGAGGATTACGACGACCGTTACAAGGCTGGATATTCTGCTGTCTTTAGGCTGGATATTCTGCTGTCTTTAGGCTGGATATTCTGCATGAGTGGCCAATTATTAATTATTAAGTAGTGGGATTCACCCACCGCCACAGAGATATCAGACCGACCGGACGTTAGGTACACATTACTCAGCTGTCCACCACAACCCACCACAACCCACCACAACCCACCACAACCCACCACACACACACACACACACACACACACACACACACACACACACACACACACACACACACACACACACACACACACACACACACACACACACACACACACACACACACACACACACACACACACACACACACACACACACACACACAGAGCTCCAGTGAACAGAGATAGATGACAAACAAAGTCTTTAGCCAACAAGTAAACATCAACCCTTTGCTTCAACATCTATGGACACTGACAGGACTCTGTAACAACGGTTATCTTTTACCAAGAGAAGACGGAGACAGGACTCTGTAACAACGGTTATCTTTTACCAAGAGAAGACGGAGACAGGACTCTGTAACAACGGTTATCTTTTACCAAGAGAAGATCTAGACATGACTCTGTAACAACGTTATCTTTTACCAAGAGAAGACATAGACAGGACTATGATACAACAACACATGGTGGAGAGAAGACATTGACAGGACTATGATACAACAACACATGGTGGAGAGAAGACACAGACAGGAC
>NW_024057853.1:72431-79931 GCF_016432855.1 Salvelinus namaycush
TCCCTGTCCAAGCACAGGATCCCTAACAACACACAGACTGGATGTAATATGAGGGCTGTTGGCAGGCCTCCAGGCTGTGGTTTAATCAGCACGTCCACCTCCCCTCCGTCACCACGTCTCACGTCTGCTCAGCACGACCACTCAGTTGCACCACCACCGTTACACACAGTGTGTGTGTGTGTGTGTGTGTGTGTGTGTGTGTGTGTGTGTGTGTGTGTGTGTGTGTGTGTGTGTGTGTGTGTGTGTGTGTGTGTGTGTGTTACTGTCTAACCCAACGGTATGATTGTTCGTAACAGGGTTCAACAGCCTACACCTCTCCTGTTAGGACCGTGGAAGGTGTAGAGGGATGTGGCAGATTCACTGACCTGAGCTATAGTCTCTGTAAAAACAGCCCAAAACACACACATCTCATCATCCCTTCACCTAACTCACAGAACAGACACAATGAGCACCGACAGAACCCCAGAAACATCAACAACTAGTCACATATGGTTACCCTACCGTTCCAAAATGCAGCCCAGCAAATTGTATCACGTCAATCTGATGTCAGGTGCATGAACGGTGACCTCAGGTTAAACTACCGCTGTCATACCTGTCACGCTTCACCACTGTCACCCTGAGGACATTACATCATCCACTAGGACATATCTGTCTGTCTGTGTCCGTGTGTGTGTGTGTGTCCGTGTGTGTCCGTGTGTGTGTGTGTGTGTGTGTGTGTGTCCGTGTGTGCGTGTGTGTGTGTGTGTGGTGAATGGCGCAATGCCACTGTCACCCCCTACCACCCTCAACAGACTAGAAAAGCATAGTGAGAGACCATCAGACAGACTGGATGTTGTGATTCAGGTATGGGCATGAGGGTTCAGGAACTCTAGAACCATCCAGAACACTAGAACCATAGAACCATCCAGAACACTAGAAGCATCCAGAACACTAGAACCATAGAACCATCCAGAACACTAGAACCATAGAACCATCCAGAACACTAGAACCATAGAACCATCCAGAACACTAGAAGCATCCAGAACACTAGAACCATAGAACCATCCAGAACACTAGAAGCATCCAGAACACTAGAACCATAGAAGCATCCAGAACACTAGAAGCATCCAGAACACTAGAAGCATCCAGAAGAGGAGAAGGATCTTTAATAAACAAGCCCCAGCCCCAGCAGGCCAAACACACTGGGTGATGTAGTGTGTGAGCTCAGCAAGCCTGAGTATATTTCTAGTATACTGTAGTTAGTCTTCTCTGCTTCACGCTGCGGACAGAGAGTAAGACAATACATCCATTTCCATTGTTGCTTCATTCAGCTCCACAGATAAAAGAGGAAAGATGTTGCTTCATTCTGCTCCACAGATAAAAGAGGAAAGATGTTGCTTCATTCTGCTCCACAGATAAAAGAGGAAAGATGTTGCTTCATTCTGCTCCACAGATAAAAGAGGAAAGATGTTGCTTCATTCTGCTCCACAGATAAAAGAGGAAAGATGTTAGAGGGGTGATGTTAGAGGGTGGTGTTAGAGGGGTGGTGTTAGAGGGGTGGTGTTAGAGGGTGGTGTTAGAGGGGTGATGTTAGAGGGGTGGTGTTAGAGGGGTGGTGTTAGAGGGTGATGTTAGAAGGTTGGTGTTAGAGGGTTGGTGTTAGAGGGGTGATGTTAGAGGGGTGATGTTAGAGGGGTGATGTTAGAGGGGTGTTGTTAGAGAGAGGGGTGATGTTAGAGAGAGGGGTGATGTTAGAGAGAGGGGTGATGTTAGAGAGAGGGGTGATGTTAGAGAGAGGGGTGGTGTTAGAGAGAGGGGTGATGTTAGAGAGAGGGGTGATGTTAGAGGGGTGGTGTTAGAGGGGTGGTGTTAGAGGGGTGATGTTAGGGGGGTGGTGTTAGAGGGGTGATGTTAGAGGGGTGTTGTTAGAGGGGTGATGTTAGAGGTGTGGTGTTAGAGGGGTGGTGTTAGAGGGGTGGTGTTAGAGGGGTGGTGTTAGAGGGGTGGTGTTAGAAGGGTGATGTTAGAGGGGTGGTGTTAGAGGGGTGGTGTTAGAGGGGTGGTGTTAGAGGGGTGGTGTTAGAGGGGTGGTGTTAGAGGGGTGATGTTAGAGGGGTGGTGTTAGAGGGGTGGTGTTAGGGGGGTGGTGTTAGAGGGGTGGTGTTAGAGGGGTGACGTTAGAGGGGTGGCGTTAGAGGGGTGGCGTTAGAGGGGTGGTGTTAGTTAGAGGGGTGGTGTTAGGGGGGTGGTGTTAGGGGGGTGGTGTTAGGGGGGTGGTGTTAGAGAGAGGGGTGATGTTAGAGGGGTGATGTTAGAGGGGTGGTGTTAGAGGGGTGATGTTAGAGGGTGATGTTAGAGGGTGATGTTAGAGGGTGATGTTAGAGGGGTGATGTTAGAGGGGTGATGTTAGAGGGGTGATGTTAGAGGGGTGATGTTAGGGGGGTGGTGTTAGGGGGGTGGTGTTAGAGGGGTGGTGTTAGAGGGGTGGTGTTAGAGGGGTGATGTTAGAGGGGTGATGTTAGAGGGGTGATGTTAGAGGGGTGATGTTAGAGGGGTGATGTTAGAAGGTGATGTTAGAGAGAGGGGTGATGTTAGAGAGAGGGGTGATGCTAGAGGGGTGATGTTAGAGGGGTGATGTTAGAAGGTGATGTTAGAGGGGTGGTGTTAGAGGGGTGATGTTAGAGGGGTGATGTTAGGGGGTGATGTTAGAAGGTGATGTTAGAGGGGTGATGTTAGAGGGGTGATGTTAGAGGGGTGATGTTAGAGGGGTGGTGTTAGGGGGTGATGTTAGAGGGGTGATGTTAGAGGGGTGATGTTAGAGGGGTGATGTTAGAAGGTGATGTTAGAGGGGTGGTGTTAAAGGGGTGGTGTTAGAGGGGTGATGTTAGAGGGGTGGTGTTAGAAGGTGATGTTAGAGGGGTGGTGTTAGAGGGGTGGTGTTAGAAGGTGATGTTAGAGGGGTGATGTTAGAGGGGTGATGTTAGAGGGGTGATGTTAGAGAGAGGGGTGATGTTAGAATGTGATGTTAGAGGGGTGATGTTAGAGCGGTGATGTTAGAGGGGTGATGTTAGAGGGGTGGTGTTAGAGGGGTGGTGTTAGAGGGGTGGTGTTAGAGGGGTGATGTTAGGGGGGTGGTGTTAGAGGGGTGGTGTTAGAGGGGTGGTGTTAGGGGGTGGTGTTAGAGGGGTGATGTTAGAGGGGTGATGTTAGAGGGGTGGTGTTAGAGGGGTGGTGTTAGAGGGGTGGTGTTAGAGGGGTGGTGTTAGAGGGGTGGTGTTAGAGGGGTGGTGTTAGAGGGGTGATGTTAGAGGGGTGGTGTTAGAGGGGTGGTGTTAGAGGGGTGGTGTTAGAGGGGTGGTGTTAGAGGGTTGGTGTTAGAGGGGTGATGTTAGAGGGTGGTGTTAGAGGGGTGATGTTAGAGGGGTGATGTTAGAGAGAGGGGTGATGTTAGAGAGAGGGGTGATGTTAGAGAGAGGGGTGATGTTAGAATGTGATGTTAGAGGGGTGATGTTAGAGCGGTGATGTTAGAGGGGTGGTGTTAGAGGGGTGGTGTTAGAGGGGTGGTGTTAGAGGGGTGATGTTAGAGGGGTGATGTTAGAGGGGTGGTGTTAGAGGGTGGTGTTAGAGGGGTGGTGTTAGAGGGGTGGTGTTAGAGGGGTGGTGTTAGAGGGGTGGTGTTAGAGGGGTGATGTTAGGGGGGTGATGTTAGAGGGGTGATGTTAGAGGGGTGATGTTAGGGGGGTGGTGTTAGAGGGGTGGTGTTAGAGGGGTGGTGTTAGAGGGGTGGTATTAGAGGGGTAGTGTTAGAGGGGTGGTGTTAGAGGGGTGGTGTTAGAGGGGTGGTGTTAGAAGTTCAATTATTGGAAGTTAAATTAAAAAGAAAGTGCTACATTATTATTAAAATCCTCCTCGCCGTTCTCTGTCTTCATAAAGGAGTAGGGTGTGAGGAGTTGAACAGGAGAAGTTCCCCGTTCTCTGTCTTCATAAAGGAGTAGGGTGTGAGGAGTTGAACAGGAGAAGTTCCCCGTTCTCTGTCTTCATAAAGGAGTAGGGTGTGAGGAGTTGAACAGGAGAAGTTCCCCGTTCTCTGTCTTCATAAAGGAGTAGGGTGTGAGGAGTTGAACAGGAGAAGTTCCCCGTTCTCTGTCTTCATAAAGGAGTAGGGTGTGAGGAGTTGAACAGGAGAAGTTCCCCGTTCTCTGTCTTCATAAAGGAGTAGGATGTGAGGAGTTGAACAGGAGAAGTTCCCCGTTCTCTGTCTTCATAAAGGAGTAGGGTGTGAGGAGTTGAACAGGAGAAGCTCCCCGTTCTCTGTCTTCATAAAGGAGTAGGGTGTGAGGAGTTGAACAGGAGAAGCTCCCCGTTGTCTGTCTTCATAAAGGAGTAGGGTGTGAGGAGTTGAACAGGAGAAGCTCCCCGTTCTCTGTCTTCATAAAGGAGTAGGATGTGAAGAGTTGAACAGGAGAAGTTCCCCGTTCTCTGTCTTCATAAAGGAGTAGGATGTGAGGAGTTGAACAGGAGAAGTTCCCCGTTCTCTGTCTTCATAAAGGAGTAGGGTGTGAGGAGTTGAACAGGAGAAGTTCCCCGTTCTCTGTCTTCATAAAGGAGTAGGGTGTGAGGAGTTGAACAGATACTTTGTATCCAGATCCTGTCTTATTGATGAATGGCTCTGAGACAGGCAAACAACAGCCCCTGTAGTTCTCTACATAAACAGCACTGTGATTGGAGAGTGGATGTTACTCCCCTACACTCTCAATCTAACAGTTCCTGTAGATAAGGCTCACACACACACAGTCCTGTGTCGTCTGGTAAAGCAGTAACCACAGCCGTATTTTACTGTGACACTGTTGCCGTTACATGTTTATCGTCAGTAGCAGCAGCTCGGCCCTCCTCTCTAGTTGATGTATGAGTCCATAATGAGGTCTGTTCCTCCCCTCTAAAACAATCTCCCCCAAACTCTACACATACAGCGAGAAACAATCTGCCCTTAACTGTTTCCAGATATGTCTTCACCCCATCATTGGCTGTACACTTCCATGGCTATTGTGTATGAATTTTCACACGGGACAAACAGATTGCAAACACTTGAGACGTAAACTCTCCCAGTAGTTCATCCCCCGCCCCCGTTATACTTCAACGGTCATTTATTATGATTGAGTGTGTGCACGTGTGTGTGTGTATTAGTGGGAGGATGGGGGTGAGTGCAACGTGTGTGTGATATATGAAGCCCAGTGTATGAGTTATGGGCTCGTATAGTGTGATATACGCCCCGAAACCTCTGTTCTCCATAACTTCCCAAAGCAATGCACCCTGGGTCACACATCTCAACGTTATTAATGAAATGCAGGGAGGGGCAAAACAATCATATTAATAAAATATGATATGTTTATCTTTCCCACTGAAAATGTATTTCCTGCCTAGTTCCCCTTAACCTACATTTGCCAGATAATTGATGTGATAGTAATGGTTCAGCTAGGATATATGGTGGATAGGACACCAGATAACACACTGCAGCAACTGACTGTGACACATCTATCTACACTTCTAACAGGTTCTCCATCTCTCTCTCTCTCTCTCTCACTCTCTGTCTTTCTTTCTCATAACTATCAGTCACTCTCTCCCTCTATCTCTCTCTCTGTTACTCACTCTCTCTCCTCTTTCTCCCGGCTCATGCTCTCTCTGTTACTCACTCTCTCTCCTCTTTCTCCCGGCTCATGCTCTCTCTGTTACTCACTCTCTCTCCTCTTTCTCCCGGCTCATGCTCTCTCTGTTACTCACTCTCTCTCCTCTTTCTCCCGGCTCATGCTCTCTCTGTTACTCACTCTCTCTCCTCTTTCTCCCGGCTCATGCTCTCTCTGTTACTCACTCTCTCTCCTCTTTCTCCCGGCTCATGCTCTCTCTGTTACTCACTCTCTCTCCTCTTTCTCCCGGCTCATGCTCTCTCTGTTACTCACTCTCTCTCCTCTTTCTCCCGGCTCATGCTCTCTCTGTTACTCACTCTCTCTCCTCTTTCTCCCGGCTCATGCTCTCTCTGTTACTCACTCTCACTCCTCTTTCTCCCGGCTCATGCTCTCTCTGTTACTCACTCTCTCTCCTCTTTCTCCCGGCTCATGCTCTCTCTGTTACTCACTCTCTCTCCTCTTTCTCCCGGCTCATGCTCTCTCTGTTACTCACTCTCTCTCCTCTTTCTCCCGGCTCATGCTCTCTCTGAGTTGTTGCAGTCGATCCTCCATGTCTTTACTCTCCTGGGCCAGCGTCACTGTCTCCATGCGCAGCTCTCGCAGGTTCCTATGGCAACACACAATCAATCAACAACAATCAATTCATCTTATCAATCACTTATCAGTTTAGAGAAGCATATACCAGTTCATCAATTACATTGATTACCTATTACACCAGAGTAGAGCGTCACCTATTGATTCATCCATCCAAATCAATTAACTATAAGCAAATGAGAAACACCAAGGAATAGGATCTATTTACATTATGGAAAAACTATCAGCACAAATAGACAAAGCCCATCTCCTAATGATCCAATGTCAAGAGATAAGAATTGGGAACAATGGACAAAAGGGAGAAGACAAGAACAATTAAATAGGTTTGACATTTTTATCACATAGGACAAAACCATTGGCTTTTTTTTATTGAAAACAAGAGCATTTTGGTAGATCCTTTACCTACAAGAACAAGCATTGGTTTGTCCCTATCAACTCAGAGTTGAGTCGGTGTTGCTTTGGGGACGAGAGCAACAGATGAACAACTCTTCACTTACCTGGCATTGAGCTTGACTGACTTGGGCTTGTTGGAAATCACCACAAAGTCATTTAGACTCATGGCTCCACTCTCTCTAGATCTTAGTTATTCCCTGTGCACCTTTTGTGTGCCTTTTTACACACGGATCCCTGCTGTAATAAAAACGCAGATTAATCATATAAAACCTGCTATTTATTTCACTGATCAGCCAGGCCAGGCTAAATTACACATAGGAAATATTGCTGCAATAAAATAAACTGAATATTCGGGGCAAAATATGACACAATTGCATAGTAAGGCAGTTAAAACCTAACCAAAATGACAGAATATTGCAATGGCTATTAATAACAGCAACAGGTAGTTTTGAGGTATCAACACCTGCTGTGATTGAACATGTTTGTTTAGGCTAGCTAACTAGCTATCTACTGTACCTAACGTTAACGTTTAGCTAACGTTACTTGTTTTTGGCTAGCTAGACTGGCTAGTTTAATTAACTAGATAACGTTAGAAAGTTAGCTTTCATGTCACTTCCAGACCATTATTATTTCTCATGTTCTTTTTTAAACGTTATGTTAAATAATTACCTCGGATTTATCTTCTTGTGTCCCCTTGAGCTATTTTAAATAAAGTTGGTTCGAACAAACAGCTGCAAACAGTTTCTTATCCTTTCTCAAGACAGAAACGTTTGTGTATAGTTTTTGTGTATGGTTGTATCTATGGAAACGTAACTCTCGCGATAGTCCACGGGAAAGGAGCAAGGATTTCCTA
>NW_024057853.1:82431-87431 GCF_016432855.1 Salvelinus namaycush
GGAGACAGGGAGAGCAGGGCTAGAATTCAGAATTCTTCAAAAATCTCCTCAGTGTACAACGTAAAACACCAAATAATGCATGCAGAGTAGAATTAGGCCGATACCCGCTAATTATCAAAATCCAGAAAAGAGACGTTAAATTCTACAACCATCTAAAAGGAAGCAGTTCCCAAACCTTCCATAACAAAGCCATCACCTACAGAGAGATGAACCTGGAGAAGAGCCCCCTAAGCAAGCTGGTCCTGGGGCTCTGTTCACAAACACAAACAGACCCCACAGAGCCCCAGGACAGCAACACAATTAGACCCAACCAAATCATGAGAAAACCAAAAGATAATTACTTGACACATTGGATAGAATTAACAAAAAAACAGAGCAAACTAGAATGCTATTTGGCCCTAAACAGAGAGTACACAGTGGCAGAACACCTGACCACTGTGACTGACTCAAAAATAAGGAAAGCTTTGACTATGTACAGACTCAGTGAGCATAGACTTGATATTGAGAAAGACCGTCGTAGGCAGACCTGGCTCTCAAGAGAAGACAAAATGAGGTGGAAACTGAGCTGCACTTCCTGACCTCCTGCCAAATGTATGACAATACTAGAGACACATATTTCCCTCAGATTACACAGACCCACAAAGAATTTGAAAACAAATCCAATTTTGATAAACTCCCATATCTATTGGGTGAAATACCACAGTGTGCCATCACAGCAGCAATGTGTGTGACCTGTTGCCACAATACAAGAGCAACCAATGAAGAACAAACACCATTGTGAATACAACCCATATTTCTGTTTATTTATTTTCCCTTCAACTATTTGCACATCGTTGCAACACTGTATGTTAGACCAATGAGATTTAAAATGTTTTTATTCTTTTGGAACTTTTGTGAGAGAGAGAGAGAGAGAGAGAGAGAGAGAGAGAGAGAGAGAGAGGAGGGAGAGTGAAAGAGAGAGAGGAGGGAGAGTGAGGAGAGAGCGAGAGAGAGAGAGCGTGCGAGAGAGAGAAAAGCCCTTTAATTTAAATTTAAATTGAGAGAGAGAAGACAGAGCAAGAAAGACAGATGAGCTAGTTCCAGCTACTGTCTGTCTGCTTCAGTGAACACAGGAGAGAGATGGAGGGACTGTCACGATCGTCGAAATAACATTCGGACCAAGGCGCAGCGTGATATGGGTGCCACATCTTTTTATTCGTGAAACACACAAAACAATAAAAAAAACAGCAAACGATACGTGAAGCTATGGAGTGCTCACAGGCAACTACACATAAACAAGATCCCACAAAACACAGTGGGGAAATTGCTGCCTAAATATGATCCCCAATCAGAGACAACGCTAAACAGCTGCGTCTGATTGGGAACCATACCAGGCCAACATAGAAATAAAACAACCTAGATTACCCACCCTAGTCACACCCCGACCTAACCAACATAGAGAATAAAAAGGCTCTCTATGGTCAGGGCGTGACAGTGACGGTGAAATTAAAGAGGTAGAGAGATAGAGAGGACAGGACAACATGGAAAGAGCTCATTGTGGCATCGGGCCAAAGTGGATTAAGTTAAAAGAGAGTGTGTGAATTTGTGATGGTGAGTGTGTGAGTGAGAGTTGGCGTGTGTGAGACTGAGTGTGAGTTTGTGATGGTGAGTCTGTGAGTGAGAGTTGGCGTGTGTGAGACTGAGTGTGAGTTTGTGATGGTGAGTGTGTGAGTGAGAGTTGGCGTGTGTGAGACTGAGTGAGGAGAATGTGACGGTAGACATGTCTCCATAAGAGGATATAAAGTCACTGAAAGTCAAAAGGAGAAAGACAGAGTTAATGAGAGAAGGTTTGAGGGAAAAAGGGCAGGGGAGAGAAAAAAGAGCAAGTGAGAGAAGGAGAGATAGGAAGAGAGAAAGAGCAGGGCAGAAAGGTGAACATATCTGATTGGGTCTGAGAGCTGATGCTGCTGTCATGCTTCGTCCATGCACGGACGCACACACACACACACACACACACACACACACACACACACACACACACACACACACACACACACACACACACACACACACACACAGACAGACAGACAGACAGACAGACAGACAGACAGACACACACACAGACACACACACACACACACACACACACACACACACACACACACACACACACACACACACACACACACACACACACACACACACTCTCTCTCTCTCACTCTCTCCCCCTCTCTCTCTGGGCTCTCACCTTAAGGACGACTCTGCTAAGTATCTGACAGAGAGAGAGAGAGGAAGAGATGGGTGGAGACGTAGAGGGAGAGAGAGACAGAGAGGGAGAGAGGAAGAGATGGGTGGAGACGTAGAGGGAGAGAGAGACAGAGAGGGGAAACAGTGAGAGATGGAGGGAGACGTAGAGGGAGAAAGAGACAGAGAGGGGAAACAGTGAGAGATGGAGGGAGATGGACAGAGAGAGAGAGATGTAGGGAGGTGGATAGAGAGAGATGGAGGGAGCTGGACAGAGAGAAAAGTGGACAGAGAGAGAGAAAGGGTACATGCATGGAGTACACAAACAGACAAACCTTGCACACTGCTGATATATTGATTGGGATGTTTTTGATAAGGATGAAGATGATGATGATGAAGATGAGGAGGCGGATGATGATGATGGTGTTGCTCCTCCTATACAAGAGGGCATTTGCAAAGCCACACACAAACACACACATATACCCACACACATTCAAAAAAACACACGACACACTAACGCTGACGCAACTAATGTTTGTTGGACTTACACTGCCATCTGCAGGCCATTAATGGAACATGTCCTCAGTCTGCTCACCTAAAGCTAGTTGGTTGGACAATTAAGACAAACAATCCATCATCAATACCTGTGATTTCTTATCTGTCATTACATAGATCCATCATCAATACCTGTGATTTCTTATCTGTCATTACATAGATCCATCATCAATACCTGTGATTTCTTATCTGTCATTACATAGATCCATCATCAATACCTGTGATTTCTTATCTGTCATTACATAGATCCATCATCAATACCTGTGATACCTTATCTGTCATTACATAGATCCATTATCAATACCTGTGATACCTTATCTGTCATTACATAGATCCATTATCAATACCTGTGATACCTTATCAGTCATTACATAGATCCATCATCAATACCTGTGATTTCTTATCTGTCATTACATAGATCCATCATCAATACCTGTGATTTCTTATCTGTCATTACATAGATCCATCATCAATACCTGTGATACCTTATCTGTCATTACATAGATCCATTATCAATACCTGTGATACCTTATCTGTCATTACATAGATCCATTATCAATACCTGTGATACCTTATCTGTCATTACATAGATCCATTATCAATACCTGTGATACCTTATCTGTCATTACATAGATCCATTATCAATACCTGTGATACCTTATCTGTCATTACATAGATCCATTATCAATACCTGTGATACCTTATCTGTCATTTCATAGATTCATCAGAGGAGGAATGTTCTTATCTGTCATCCTAAACCTGAGACAGAATACATTCAGGATGTGATCCTGGTTTTGGTGTGATTTCCAGCTCAGGTTCAGTATCTGATAGTGGGGGGTTTTCTGTCCCAATGCAGCGTGAAGATAACTGGGGAAGGAAGGTTGCCTGTCTGACTCTGACCCTGGCTCCTGAATGGCAACAAACGGACACCATGTCTATCTGGTGGGGATCTAAACCTAACCGGCAGGCACACACATACACACACGAACGTGTGCTCACACACACACTCATGGACACAGACATTCACACACACACACACACACACACACACACACACACACACACACACACACACACACACACACACACACACACACACACACACACACACACACACACACACACACAGTTGTGGTGCCTCATCTGCAACACCAACTCTACCATCATCATCATCACCATCACCATCATCACCACCATCATCAACATCATCATCATCATCATCATCATCACCATCATCATCATCATCATCATCACCATCATCATCATCATCACCATCACCACCTTCATCACCCGTCTCATCACCATTATCATCATCATCATCATCATCACCATCATCATCATCATCACCATCGTTACCATCATCCCCACCATCATCATCACCATCATCATCACCATCATCATCATCACCATCATCATCATCACCATCGTTACCATCATCCCCACCATCATCATCACCATCATCATCACCATCATCATCATCACCATCATCATCATCATCATCATCATCATCATCACCACCATCATCATCATCATCATCATCATCATCACCATCATCATCATCAGCACCATCATCACCATCATCATCACCATCATCACCATCACCGTTGTTGTCTTGGTGATCATAAATCCTCTTCAGATTGTGTTCAATGTGTTCTGTTTTTATTGCAATGATTTACACGAACTGGCTGTAGTGTTTATCAGTCCCTTTATACTGTAATGTAATGTAGTGTTTATCAGTCTCATTATACTGTAATGTAATGTAGTGTTTATCAGTCCCTTTATACTGTAATGTAATGTAGTGTTTATCAGTCCCTTTATACTGTAATGTAATGTAGTGTTTATCAGTCTCATTATACTGTAATGTAATGTAGTGTTTATCAGTCCCATTATACTGTAATGTAATGTAGTGTTTATCAGTCCCTTATACTGTAATGTAGTGTAGTGTTTATCAGTCCCTTTATACTGTAATGTAATGTAGTGTTTATCAGTCTCATTATACTGTAATGTAATGTAGTGTTTATCAGTCTCATTATACTGTAATGTAATGTAGTGTTTATCAGTCTCATTATACTGTAATGTAATGTAGTGTTTATCAGTCTCATTATACTGTAATGTAATGTAGTGTTTATCAGTCCCTTTATAATGTAATGTAGTGTAGTGTTTATCAGTCCCATTATACTGTAATTTAATGTAGTGTTTATCAGTCTCATTATACTGTAATG
>NW_024057853.1:89931-127554 GCF_016432855.1 Salvelinus namaycush
AGAGAGAGAGAGAGAGAGAGAGAGAGAGAGGGAGAGAGAGAGAGAGAGAGAGAACCATATCCTCAGCAGGCTCTACTCACACTTACTGGTCTGAGGCCAAACCACACGACTAACTACATTGGACACTTTTTTGGAACACAAAGCCTTCATTATCTCGTCCTGGAATATCCAAGTTCTGAGGTCATCTGTCTTTGGCCTAAAGAGCAGACATTGTTATCCTACATGAAACCTGGTAGAGAGGAGACAGACCCACTGGTTGCCCTCTAGGTTACAGAGAGCTGGTAGTCCCATCCACCAAACGACCAGGTGTGAAACAGGGAAGGGACTCAGGGGGAATGCTAATGTATTATAGAGCAGACCTAACTCACTCTATTAAATTAATCAAAACAGGAACATTTTACATTGGGCTAGAAATTCTAAAGGAAATTGTCTCAACAGAGAAAAATGCCCTGTGTGCTACCAATACCCCCCCACCAGACTCCTATACGTTAATCATGGGGCATCAAAGACAAAGGAACTGAATAATTTTAAGAAATGCTATAGATGGAAGGAAAGTAGTGTTGATATCTAACAAAATCAATTAGGCAATAACAAATTCAATCCCTTTTTTTTTTACTTCCTGGACAAAATGTTCCACTGTAATAGTGAAGGAGTAAACTTGGCAGTAGAAAACCTAAACAGTATATTTGACCTCTCAGCTTCCCTACCAAATCTACAAACGTAGAACAGAAAATCTAAGAAAATTAACAACAGTGACAAATGGTTTGATGAAGAATGCAAAAACCTAAGAAAGAAATTGAGAAGCCTATCCAACCAAAAACATAGAGACCCAGAAAACCTGAGACTACGCCTTCACTGTGGTGAATCACTGAAACAATACAGAAATATACTACGGAGAAAGAAGAAACAGTCAGAAATCAGCTCAATGTAACTAAAGAATCCATAGACTCCAACCACCTCTGGGAAAATTGGAAAACACGAAACAACACGAAGAGTTATCTATCCAAAATGGAGATGTATGGGTAAACTACTTCGCCAATCTTTTTGTCTCTATAACAAAGAGCAAACAGCAAAAACATATACATGATCAAATACAAATCTTAGAATCAACTATTAAAGACTACCAGAACACACTGGATTCTCCAATTACCTTGAATGAACTACAGGACAAAATACAAACCCTCCAACCCAAAAAGGCCTGTGGTGTTGATGGTATCCTCAATGAAATGATAAAATACAGAGACAACAAATTCCAATTAGCTATACTTAAACTCTTTAACATCATCATCAGCTCTGGCATCTTCCACAATATTTGGAACCAAGGACTGACCTCCCCAATCCATAAAAGTGGAGACAAATTTGACCCCAATTACTACTGTGGGATATGCGTCAACATCAACCTTGGGAAAATCCTCTGCATTATCATTAACAGCAGACTCGTACATTTCCTCAGTGAAAACAATGCACTGAACAAATGTCAAATTGGCTTTTTACCAAATTACCGTATGACAGACCACGTATTCACCCTGCACACACTAATTGCCAAACAAACAAACCAAAACAAAGGCAAAGTCTTTCATGCTTTGTTGATTTCAAAAAAGCTTTTGACACAATTTGGCATGAGGGTCTGCTATACAAATTGATGGAAAGTGGTGTTGGTGTGAAAAATATACGACATTAGAAAATCCATACACCAACAACAAGTGTGCGGATAAAATTGGCAAAAGAACACACACATTTCTTTCCACAGGGCTGTGGGGTGAGACAGGGATACAGCTTAAGCCCCACCCTCTTCAACGAGGGCACTAGAACAGTCTGCAGCACCCGACCAAAACCATACCAGAATCTGAAGTCAAGGAGGGCCTACAGCAGCACCTACATTTTCCACACAGATTCTGCCAGACCTGGGCCCTGACAGACCTGGGCCCTGCCAGACCTGGGCCCTGACAGTAAATCTTAGTAAGACAAAAATAATGGTGTTCCAAAAAAGGTCCAGTTGCCAGGACCACAAATACAAATTCCATCTAGACACCGTTGCCCTAGAGCACACAAAAAAAACAATACATACCTCGGCCTAAACATCAGCGCCACAGGTAACTTCCACAAAGCTGTGAGACAAGGCAAGACAAGTCTTCTATGCCATCAAAAGGAACATAAAATTTGACATACCAATTAGGTTCTGGCTAAAAACACTTGAATCAGTTATAGAACCCATTGCCCTTCGTGGTTGTGAAGTCTGGGGTCCGCTCACCAACCAAGAATTCACAAAATGGGACAGACACCAAATTGAGACTCTGCATGCAGAATTCTGAAAAAATATCCTCTGTGTACAAGGTAAAACACCAAATAATGCATGCAGAGCAGAATTAGGCCGATACCCGCTAATAATCCAAATCCAGAAAAGAGCCGTTAAATTCTACAACCACCTAAAAGGAAGCGATTCCCAAAGCTTCCATAACAAAGCCATCACTTACAGAGAGATTAACCTGGAGAGGACCCCACTAAGCTAGCTGGTCCTGGGGCTCTGGTCACAAACACAAACAGACCCCACATAGTCCCAGGACAGCAACACAATTAGACCCAACCAAATCATGAGAAAGCAAAAAGATAATTACTTTAAACAAACAAACTGAGCAAACTAGAATGTTATTTGGCCCTAAACAGAGAGTACACATTGACAGAATACCTGACCATTGTGACTGACTCAAACTTAAGGAAAGCTTTGATTATGTACAGACTCAGTGATCATTGCTATTAAGAAAGGCCGCCATAGGCAGACCTGGCTCTCAAGAGAAGACGGCCCACAAAATTAAGTGGAAACTGAGCTGCACTTCCTAACCTCCTGCCAAATGTATGACCATATTAGAGACCATATCAGATTACACAGATCCACAAAGAATTTGAAAACAAAGCCAATTTTGATAAACTCCCATATCTATTGGGTGAAATACCACAGTGCACCATCAAAGCAGCAAGACTTGTGACCTGTTGCCACAATAAATGGGCAACCAGTGAATAACAAACACCATTGTAAATACAACCCATATTTATGTTCACTGAGCTAAAGACCCTGGGATTAAACACCTCCCTCTGCAACTGGATCCTGGACTTGCTGACAAGCCGCCCCCAGATGGTAAGGGTAGGTAACAACACATCCGCCACGCTGATACTCAACTCGGGGGCCCCTCAGGGGTGCGTGCTCAGTCCCCTCCTGTTCACTCATGACTGCATGGCTGAGCACGACTCCAACACATTCACTAAGTTTGCTGACGACACAACAGTGGTAGGCCTGATCACCGACAACAATGAGACAGCCTATAGGGAGGAGGTCAAACACCTAACCGTGTGGTGCCAGGACAACAACCTCTCCCTCAACGTGATCAAGACAAAGGAGATGATTGTGGACTACAGGAAAAGGAGCACCGAGCACGCCCCCATTCTCATCGACGGGGCTGTAGTGGAGCAGGTTGAAAGCTTCGATTTCCTTGGTGTCCACATCACCATCAAACTATCATGGTCCAAACACACCAAAGCAGTCGTGAAGAGGGCACAACAACGCCTATTCCCCCCAGGAGACTGAAAAGATTTGACATGGGTCCTCACATCCTCAAAAAGTTCTACAGCTGCACCATCGAGAGCATCCTGACTGGTTGCATCACCGCCTGGTATGGCAACTGCTCAGCCTCTGACCGCAAGTCACTACACAGGCCAAACTTCCTGCCATCCAGGCAGGATATACCTCTATACCAGGCGGTGTCAGAGAAAGGCAATTCCAAAGACTCCAGCCACTCTAGTCATAGACTGTTCTCTCTGCTACCGCATGGTAAGCAGTACCGGAGCTCCAAGTCTAGGTCCAAAAGGCTTCTTAACAGCTTCTACCCCCAAGCCATAAGACTCCTAAACAGCTAATCAAATGGCTACCCGGACTATTTGCATTGTCCCACCCACACCCCCATTTTTACGCTGCTGCTACTCTCTGTTTATTACCCATGCATATTCACTTTACCTCTACCTACATGTACATTGTCGTGGAAAATTGCAAGATTATGTTATAGTGCTTGTAAGATTATATTATAATCTTTGTATTGCATTAGAATGGTTGTTTTATTCGACAATTGTGTGTGTGTGTGTTCCACTGAGGATGGGCCTCTATGAGATAGCACTGACAGAGGAGATTTACGATGTCTTTGGGTAATGAAGCCTAAAGAGCATTCCAGATAGTAAAGGTAATGTTTTGTGCTATACCGTACCAGGGTGAGACGGGTTCCAGTTTGGAGTAGGAGGGGGCCAGACACTGGTCTTTACAATGAGAACTGTTGACACAGCAGTAACTGTCTGCTATGTTTTATAGATATCCTTCATACAAATCTTAACCTTTGTGAACTGTTCCTAAGATCTGTGGTTCGTCATGTAAGTTGAGAGGGGTGTATTTTGGCTATAAAAGATCTTTGTATTCTTCTGTAGGGACTCTCAAAATTCATTATAAATAGTGAATTGTTGAAAGTCAAAGGCTAAAGCTTAAAGCTCATTAAAGATGAAGTTTAAGTATAACTCTGACTGGTGTGTAGTTTGTAACTCTCCTCATTTGGTAATACAGGAAAATGCCATCACAACATACATAAAAAATCGGTTGTCCTGCCCCTGAACAAGGCAATTAACCCACTGTTCCTAGGCCGTCATTGAAAATAAGAATTTGTTCTTAACTGACTTGCCTTGTTAAATAAAGGTAAAAATAAAATAAAAAATAAAACATATTGACTCTGTACCGGTACCCCCTGTAAATAGCCTCGCTACTGTTATTTTTTAAAATTATTATTAGTAAACTTTCTTAACACTTTTTTTCTTAAAACTGCATTGTTGGTTAAGGGCTTGTAAGTAAGCATTCCACTGTAAAGTCTACACCGGTTTAATTCAGGCGCATGTGACAAATAAAATATGATTTGATATGATGTTTATTTATTTTCCCTTTTGCACTTTAACTATTTGACATGTCCTTATACTTTTGTGAGTTTAATGTTTAATGTAAACTTTTATTGTTTATTCCACTTTTCTTTATTATCTACTTCCCTTGATTTGGCATATGTTTCCCATGCCAATAAAGCCCTTAAATTGAATTTTTATTTTTATTTTATTCTAATTAGGATCTCTTTAACATTAAAATACAATTTATAATACAATCACATTTTCACAAATAACTGAATTGAATTGAGAGAGAGAGAGAGATTTAGAGGAGGAGCATAGAGAGAGAGAGGCAGATTTCCAGGTAGAGAGAAAGAGAGAAGGTGAGAGAGAGACAGAGACAGAGAGAGAGAGAGAGAGGCAGAGAAAGAGAGAGAGAAAGAGCGAGCGAGAGAGAGAGAGATCAGGTTTCCACACCTGATTAGCGTGGGCAGAGGCTCATTAGCCTCAGAGGGTAACATTAAACCACACAGATCACACACAGGCAGCTTGATTCAGATTTTGGGGGTAAGTTGACGGCCTGCCTCTGTCCCCCTAATGAGCTACAGCTGGAGATGAGGCAGCACTCCACTAATGAACCATTCCCTCTCTCCCTCACCTATTCTGTCATGTTCTATCTCTCCTCTGGAATCTGAAATATCTGTCCTCTCCTGTTTCCACTCTCCTCTGCTCTCTTCCCTTCTCTCCACAATCCCTTTTGTTTTCCTCTCTGTCCCCTCCTCATTTGCTCATGTTCTCCCCTGTCTGAGTGTGAATGACACCTGCCTCCACAGGTGAGAGAGAGAGAAAGGGGAGAAGTGATAGTTTCATGTCGTCTGTATTTACAGAAAACTTGTTTACCACCTGATCAGTAGACGCTTTGTTTAAGGAAGCACACGGTGTCAAACGAAATGCCTAGCTCCACACACACACGCACAAACACACACACACGTACACACACACACACACACACACACACACACACACACACACACACACACGCACAAACACACACACACACACACACACACACACACACACACAAACACAAACACACAAACACACACACACACACACACACACACACACACACACACACACACACACACACACACACACACACACACACACACACACACACACACACACACACACACACAGACAATAAGTGTTAGAGTGGAGGCAGGTGTCAGCGATAGGGGTATGTAAATGTGTGTGTCTGATAGATGAATCTCATCTGGAATGTTCCAAACTCAGTTCCAACCCTGCTTGAACAAACTGCTGCTGCTGCTTTAATTTACGACACGAGGCACGAGACGGTCGGAACAGTGACGTGGTCGCGCCTGTGTACACAACGATAAAGTACTGTGGATACCTCAGTAACTGGGGCACTTACTCTCTTTCAACACAGAAAAAGTTATGATATCAAAGTCACAACTCTTTCACACTCTCACAGTGAACACAGACACACACACACAAGCTTACAAAAACATTCACTCTGATCTCTCTAACGTTCTCTCTGATCTCTCTCACGTTCTCTCTGATCTCTCTCACGTTCTCTCTGATCTCTCTAACATGCTCTCTGATCTATCTGATCTCTCTAACAATCTCTCTGATCTCTCTCACGTTCTCTCTGATCTCTCTCACGTTCTCTATGATCTCTCTCACGTTCTCTCTGATCTCTCTCACGTTCCCTCTGATCTCTCTCACGTTCCCTCTGATCACTATAATGTTCTCACTGACCTCTCTCACATTCACTCTGATCTCTCTAATGTTCTCACTGATCTCTCTAACGTTCTCTCTGATCTCTCTCACGTTCTCACTGATCTCTCTAATGTTCTCTCTGATCTCTCTAACGTTCTCTCTGATCTCTCTAACATTCTCTCAGATCTCTCTAACATTCTCTCTGACCTCTCTCACATTCTCACTGATCTCTCTGATCTCTCTAACGTTATCTCTGACCTCTCTAATGTTCTCACTGATCTCTCTGATCTCTCTAATGTTCTCACTGATCTATCTGATCTCTCTAACATTCTATCTGATCTCTCTCACATTCTCACTGATCTCTCTGATCTCGCTAAAGTTCTCTCTGATCTCGCTAAAGTTCTCTCTGATCTCTCTCACGTTCCCTCTGATCTCTATAATGTTCTCACTGATCTCTCTAACATTCTCTCTGATCTCTCTAACGTTCTCTCTGATCTCTCTAACATTCTATCTGATCTCTCTAACATTCTCTCTGATCTCTCTCACATTCTCACTGATCTCTTTGATCTCGCTAAAGTTCTCTCTGATCTCTCTAACATTCTATCTGGGTTGGTTGGGGTCACGGCGATTCAGACAGCTAGCCGGGCTATCGGTAGCAAGCTAGCATAGGATGGAGGTCTGTTTTTAGCCACCTCATGCATTTCCGTCGGTAGATTAGTGGGGTTCCGTGTGGTAGAGGGGATCAATCCAATTGGCAAAATAGATATAGTGACCCAAGAAAAAATTGTCCGATAGACTTATTCAGATAGCAGCCGATAAGACAGCTAACGATTAGCGGGCCCCAGATGAGCGTTCAGGTGACTTCGCGACGGAGGTACCAGTTGGATAACTCCCTCGGGCAGATAACGTCGGTAGTCCAGTCGTGAAGGCCCGGTGGGGCTCCGCATCGGCAGTAAAACGGGTCCAGATAGGTGATTGTAGCCCAGGAATGGCTGATGGAGCTCTTCAGCTGACTAGCTCCGGACTAATTGATGTTTTCTCCGGGATCGACGTAAATACTGTATTGAGTTTCATTACACTCATATGTAAATACTGTATTGTGATTCATTACACTCATGCGTAAATACTGTATTGAGTTTCATTACACTCATATGTAAATACTATATTGACTTTCCTACAATCAGATGTAAATACCCATGGATATTACCTGTTTGTTAAAGGACTCTGTGTCTCTCTCTGTGTGTGTCTCTCTCTGTGTGTGTGTCTCTCTCTGTGTATGTGTCTCTCTCTGTGTGTGTGTGTGTCTCTCTCTCTCTCTCTCTCTCGCTCTCTCTCTCACTCTCTCTCTCACACACACACACACTCTCACACACACACACACACACACACACACACACACACACACACACACACACACACACACACACACACACACACACACACACACACGCACGCACACACGCACGCACGCACGCACGCACACACACACACACACACACACACAGGCCAAGTCTTCCAAAACACTCAGGATTTATGATATTTCTCCATCCTCTCCCTCTACCTCTCCTTTCCTCTCCTAAATCTCTCCCTCTTCCTCTCCTTTCCTCTCCTATATCTCTCCCTCTACCTCTCCTTTCCTCTCCTAAATTTCTCCCTCTACCTCTCCTTTCCTCTCCTAAAGCTCTCCCTCTACCTCTCCTTTCCTCTCCTATATCTCTCCCTCTACCTCTCCTTTCCTCTCCTTTATCTCTCCCTCTACCTCTCCTTTCCTCTCCTAAATCTCTCCCTCTACCTCTCCTTTCCTCTCCTAAATCTCTCCCTCTACCTCTCCTTTCCTCTCCTATATCTCTCCCTCTACCTCTCCTTTCCTCTCCTAAATCTCTCCCTCTACCTCTCCTTTCCTCTCCTAAATCTCTCCCTCTACCTCTCCTTTCCTCTCCTAAATCTCTCCCTCTTCCTCTCCTTTCCTCTCCTATATCTCTCCCTCTTCCTCTCCTTTCCTCTCCTATATCTCTCCCTCTACCTCTCCTTTCCTCTCCTATATCTCTCTCGCTCAATGATGGTACTAAAAGTCATCATCGTTAATGTTAGCAGCACAGCACTTGCAGACAGATGCCCCAGATGCCCCAGCTCGTCAGGATTAGAAACCAGGAACACAAAGTGGGAACACACAGACAGCCACCCACACGCTCACGTGCACGCACACACACGTGCACGCACACGCACACAAATAGCTTAACAACCTCTGTCTCATCTACAATTCAAATCAGCCCAATGCAAATTATTCCATCCCAAATTCCCTATAAATGTTATGCACATCGTATGAAATATGTTCTGCACGCTGTCCGGTGCTAAAACACATCGTATGAAATATGTTCTGCACGCTGTCCGGTGCTAAAACACAGCGTATGAAATATGTTCTGCACGCTGTCCGGTGCTAAAACACAGCGTATGAAATATGTTCTGCACGCTGTCCGGTGCTAAAACACAGCGTATGGAATATGTTCTGCACGCTGTCCGGTGCTAAAACACAGCGTATGGAATATGTTCTGCACGCTGTCCGGTGCTAAAACACAGCGTATGGAATATGTTCTGCACGCTGTCCGGTGCTAAAACACAGGATGTAAATGGCCGGGACGCGGGAGGATAATACCCTCTGGGCATGTTAGCATTTCAAATAGAGTTACATGGCTAAGGATAATAGCCTCTGGGCATGTTAGCATTTCAAATAGAGTTACATGGCTAAGGATAATAGCCTCTGGGCATGTTAGCATTTCAAATAGAGCTACATGGCTAAACAAGCACGGCCACTGCTAGCTAAGGCTGCCTCAACCCTACACCAGGATAACCTATTTGTGTGTGTACGTGTGTACGTGTGTGCGTGTGCGTGCGCTTGTATAGGAGGGGAGATATGAATTCCAGTTATTAATCTATGAGACAGTAAATCATATTTGTGGAGGGCTCTAAAATTAACCAGGCGCAGATAAGCTGAGAGCTAAATTACATGACAAATGTAGATGTGATTTATGGTCCATTAGCTCACCGTCTCTCACTCAGACACAAACGCACATTCAGTATAGTACACACGCAGTAACACACATTCAGTATAGTACACACGCAGTAACACACATTCAGTATAGTACACACGCAGTAACACACATTCAGTATAGTACACACGCAGTAACACACATTCAGTATAGTACACACGCAGTAACGCACATTCAGTATAGTACACACGCAGTAACACACATTCAGTATAGTACACACGCAGTAACACACATTCAGTATAGTACACACGCAGTAACACACATTCAGTATAGTACACACGCAGTAACACACATTCAGTATAGTACACACGCAGTAACACACATTCAGTATAGTACACACGCAGTAACACACATTCAGTATAGTACACACGCAGTAACACACATTCAGTATAGTACACACGCAGTAACACACATTCAGTATAGTACACACGCAGTAACGCACATTCAGTATAGTACACACGCAGTAACGCACATTCAGTATAGTACACACGCAGTAACGCACATTCAGTATAGTACACACGCAGTAACGCACATTCAGTATAGTACACACGCAGTAACGCACATTCAGTATAGTACACACGCAGTAACACACATTCAGTATAGTACACACGCAGTAACGCACATTCAGTATAGTACACACGCAGTAACGCACATTCAGTATAGTACACACGCAGTAACGCACATTCAGTATAGTACACACGCAGTAACGCACATTCAGTATAGTACACACGCAGTAACACACATTCAGTATAGTACACACGCAGTAACACACATTCAGTATAGTACACACGCAGTAACACACATTCAGTATAGTACACACGCAGTAACACACATTCAGTATAGTACACACGCAGTAACACACATTCAGTATAGTACACACGCAGTAACACACATTCAGTATAGTACACACGCAGTAACACACATTCAGTATAGTACACACGCAGTAACACACATTCAGTATAGTACACACGCAGTAACACACATTCAGTATAGTACACACGCAGTAACACACATTCAGTATAGTACACACGCAGTAACACACATTCAGTATAGTACACACGCAGTAACACACATTCAGTATAGTACACACGCAGTAACACACATTCAGTATAGTACACACGCAGTAACACACATTCAGTATAGTACACACGCAGTAACACACATTCAGTATAGTACACACGCAGTAACACACATTCAGTATAGTACACACGCAGTAACACACATTCAGTATAGTACACACGCAGTAACACACATTCAGTATAGTACACACGCAGTAACACACATTCAGTATAGTACACACGCAGTAACACACATTCAGTATAGTACACACGCAGTAACACACATTCAGTATAGTACACACGCAGTAACACACATTCAGTATAGTACACACGCAGTAACACACATTCAGTATAGTACACACGCAGTAACACACATTCAGTATAGTACACACGCAGTAACACACATTCAGTATAGTACACACGCAGTAACACACATTCAGTATAGTACACACGCAGTAACACACATTCAGTATAGTACACACGCAGTAACACACATTCAGTATAGTACACACGCAGTAACACACATTCAGTATAGTACACACGCAGTAACACACATTCAGTATAGTACACACGCAGTAACACACATTCAGTATAGTACACACGCAGTAACACACATTCAGTATAGTACACACGCAGTAACACACATTCAGTATAGTACACACGCAGTAACACACATTCAGTATAGTACACACGCAGTAACACACATTCAGTATAGTACACACGCAGTAACACACATTCAGTATAGTACACACGCAGTAACACACATTCAGTATAGTACACACGCAGTAACACACATTCAGTATAGTACACACGCAGTAACACACATTCAGTATAGTACACACGCAGTAACACACATTCAGTATAGTACACACGCAGTAACACACATTCAGTATAGTACACACGCAGTAACACACATTCAGTATAGTACACACGCAGTAACACACATTCAGTATAGTACACACGCAGTAACACACATTCAGTATAGTACACACGCAGTAACACACATTCAGTATAGTACACACGCAGTAACACACATTCAGTATAGTACACACGCAGTAACACACATTCAGTATAGTACACACGCAGTAACACACATTCAGTATAGTACACACGCAGTAACACACATTCAGTATAGTACACACGCAGTAACACACATTCAGTATAGTACACACGCAGTAACACACATTCAGTATAGTACACACGCAGTAACACACATTCAGTATAGTACACACGCAGTAACACACATTCAGTACCAGTCAAAAGTTTGAACACACCTACTCATTGAAGGGTTTTTCTTTACATTTGACTATTTTCTACATTGTAGAATAATAGTGAAGACATCGAAACTATGAAATAACACATATGGAATCATGTAGTAACCAAAAAAGTGTTAAACAAATCAAAATAGATTCTTCAAAGTAGCCACCATTTGCATTGACGACAGCTTTGCACACTCTTGGCATTCTCTCAACCAGCTTCATGAGGGAGTCACCTGGAATGCATTTCAGTTAACAGGTGTGCCTTGTTAAAAGTTAATTTGTGGAATTTCTTTCCTTCTTAATGCGTTTGAGACAATCAGTTGTCTTGTGACAAGGTAGAGGTGGTATACAGAAGATAGCCCTATTTGGTAAAAGACCAAGTCCATATTATTGCAAGAACAGCTCAAATAAGCAAAGAGAAACAACCATCATTCCATCATTACTTTAAGACATGAAGGTCAGTCTGTAACCATAAAAGCATTGGTTCCATGCATCTTAACATCAGAAGCCCCCTCCCTAAGTTTGTTTTATTCACTGCTTTAGCACACTCCACCAACCCTGATGTCCTAGCCGTGTCTGAATCCTGGCATAGGAAGGCCACCAAAAATTCAGAAATGTCCATTCCCAACTACATCTTCTGCCAAGATAGAACTGCCAAAGGGGGCGGAGTTGCAATCTACTGCAGAGATAGTCTGCAGAGTTCTGTCATACTATCCAGATCTATGCCCAAACACTTCCACTTTTACTTTAAATCCACCTTTCCAGAAACAAGTCTCTCACTGTTGCCGCTTGTTAAAGACCCCCCTCAACCCCCAGCTGTGCCCTGGACACCATATGTGAATTGATTGCCCACCATTTATCTTCAGAGTTCGTTCTGTTAGGTGACCTGAACTG
The DNA here is from genome assembly GCF_016432855.1 of Salvelinus namaycush. NCBI lineage: Eukaryota > Metazoa > Chordata > Actinopteri > Salmoniformes > Salmonidae > Salvelinus > Salvelinus namaycush. Next base: position 102,832 of record NW_024057853.1, read on the forward strand.
GGATATGCTTAACACCCCGGCCGTACTACAATATAAGCTAGATACCCTCAATCTCACACAAATGATCAAGGAACCTACCAGGTACAAGCCTAAATCCGTAAACATGGGCACCCTTATAGATATCATCCTGACCAACCTGCCCTCCAAATACACCTCTGCTGTTTTCAACCAGGATCTCAGCAATCACTGCCTCATTGCCTGCGTCCGTTATGGGTCCACGGTAAAACGACCATCCCTCATCACTGTCAAACGCTCCCTAAAACACTTTAGCGAGCAGGCCTTTCTAATTGACCTGGCCCTGGTATCCTGGAAGGATATTGACCTCATCCAGTCAGTAGAAGATGCCTGGTTATTCTTGAAGAGTGCTTTCCTCACCATCTTAAATAAGCATGCCTCATTCAGAAAATGTAGAACTAAGAACAGATATAGTCCTTGGTTCACTCCAGACTTGACTGCCCTTGACCAGCACAAAAACATCCTGTGACGTTCTGCATCGAATAGCCTCCGTGATATGCAACTTTTCAGGGAAGTTAGGAACCAATATACACAGTCAGCTAGCAAAGCAAAGGCTAGCTTTTGCAAACAGAAATTTGTTTTGGGACACTGTAAAGTCCATGGAGAATAAGAGCACCTCCTTCCAGCTGCCCACTGCACTGAGGCTAGGAAACACTGTCACCATCGATAAATTTACGATAATCGAGAATTTCAATAAGCATTTTTCAGAGGCTGGCCATGCTTTCCACCTGGCTACCACTACCCTGGCCAACAGCTCTGCACCCCCCGCAGCAACTTGCCCAAGCCCCCCCCCCCCCCCCCCCCCCCCGCTTCTCCTTCACCCAAATCCAGATAGCTGATGTTCTGAAAGAGTTGCAAAATCTGGACCCCTAAAAATCCACTTGGCTAGACAATCTGGACCCTCTCTTTCTGAAATTATCCACCCCAATTGTTGCAACCCCTATTACTAGCCTGTTCAATATCTCTTTCGCATCGTCTGAGATCCCTAAAGATTGGAAAGCTGCCGCGGTCATCCCCCTCTTCAAAAGGGGGACACGCTAGACCCAAACTGTTACAGACCTATATCTATCCTGCCCTGCCTTTCTACAGTCTTCGAAAGCTAAGTTAACAAACAGATCACCGACCATTTCGAATCCCACCGTACCTTCTCCGCTATGCAATCTGGTTTCCGAGCTGGTCATGGGTGCACCTCAGCCACGCTAAAGGTTCTAAATGATATCATAACCGCCATCGATAAGAGACAGTACTGTGCAGCCGTCTTCATCGACCTGGCCAAGGCTTTCGACTCTGTCAATCACCATATTCTTATCGGCAGTCTCAACAGCCTTGGTTTCTCAAATGACTGCCTCGTCTGGTTCAACAACTACTTCTCAGATAGAGTTCAGTGTGTCAAATCAGAGGGCCTGTATTCCGGACCTCTGGCAGTCTCTATGGGGGTGCCACAGGGTTCAATTCTCGGGCCGACTCTTTTCTCTGTATAAATCAATCATGTCGCTCTTGCTGCTGGTGATTCTCTGATCCACCTCTACGCAGACTGCACCATTCTGTATACTTCTGGCCCCTCTTTGGACACTGTGTTAACTTTTTATGGCTGCAGGGGCAGTATTGAGTAGCTCTGATTAAAGGTGCCCATTTCAAACGGCCTCGTACTCAATTCTTGCTCGTACAATATGCATATTATTATTACTATTGGATAGAAAACACTCTCTAGTTTCTAAAACCGTTTGAATTATATCTGTGAGTCAAACAGAACTCATTTGGCACAAACTTCCTGACCAGGAAGTGGAAAGTCTGAAATCGAGGCTCTGTTCTTCTTCCTGCCTATACATGGGCATGATACGTAAGAGTCTACGTGCACTTCATAGACCTTCCCCTGGATGTCAAGAGGCTGTGAGAGAAGAAATTTAGTGTTTATCTTGGTCTGAATTGGAATACAAGCTCTTTGTATGACGTGTCCCTCATTTCCGGTACTCTTGGGAGCGCGAGGTGGACAGTGGGATTGCCTTCTGTTTAGCTGCCGTTATGGACGACTACTATCTCCGGCTCTGATTTTATTTGATACATGTGACCATATCATCGTAAAGTATGTTTTTTCAATATAGTTTAATCAGATTATTGAAATTTTTTCGGGAGTTTTGCCGTGTTCCGTTCTCTGACTTTGTTGACGATGGAGAGATCCGTGCCACTTGGCTAGTGCGCGTGCTAAATGAAGAGGGAAAGTTGCCGTTCTAAATCCAAACAACGACTGTTCTGGACAAAGGACACCTTGTCCAACATTCTGATGGAAGATCAGCAAAAGTAAGAAACATTTTATGATGCTATTTCATATATCTGTCGTAGATGTGAACTAGTCGTCGGCGCCCAAGTGTTTCTGGCTATTGTGCTAAGCTAATATAACGCTACATTTTGTTTTCGCTGTAAAACACTTAATAAATCGGAAATATTGACTGGAATCACAAGATGCCTGTCTTTCATTTGCTGTACACTATGTATTTTTCAGAAATGTTTTATGATGAGTAATTAGGTATTTGACGTTGGTGTCTGTAAGTTTTATGGCTGCTTTCGGTGCAATTTCTGATTGTAGCTGCAATGTAAACTATGATTTATACCTGAAATATGCACATTTTTCTAACAAAACATATGCTATACAATAAATATGTTATCAGACTGTCATCTGATGAAGTTGTTTCTTGGTTAGTGGCTATTTATATCTTTATTTGGTCGAATTTGTGATAGCTACTGATGGAGTAAAAAACTGGTGGAGTAAAAAAAGTGGTGTCTTTTGCTAACGTGGTTAGCTAATAGATTTACATATTGTGTCTTCCCTGTAAAACATTTTAAAAATCGGACATGTTGGCTGGATTCACAAGATGTGTACCTTTCATATGCTGTATTGGACTTGTTAATGTGTGAAAGTTAAATAATTAAAAAATATATATTTTGAATTTCGCGCCCTGCACTTGAGCTGGCTGTTGTCATAAGTGTACCGACGTTGGGCTTGCAGCCATAAGAAGTTTTAACTAACCTCCAGACGAGCTTCAATGCCATTCAATTCTCCTTCCGTGGCCTCCTGCAACTGGTCTTAAATGCTAGTAAAACTAAATGCATGCTCTTCAACCGATCGCTGCCCGCACCAGCCTGCCCGACCGTCCAGCATCATTACTCTGGACGGTGCTGACTTAGAATATGTGGACAACTACAAATACCTAGGTGTCTGGTTTGGCTGTAAACTCTCCTTCCAGACTTACATTAAGCATCTCCAATCCAAAATTAAATCTAGAATCGGCTTCCTATTTCGCAACAAAGCCTCCTTCACTCATGCTGTTAAACATACCCTTGTAAAACGGACTATTTTACCGATCCTTGACTTCGGCGATGTCATTTACAAAATAGCCTCCAACACTCTACTCAGCAAATTGGATGCAGTCTATCACAGTGCCATCCGTTTTGTCACCAAAGCCCCATATACTACCCACCACTGCGACCTGTATGCTCTCGTTGGCTGGCCCTTGCTTCATATTCGTCGCCAAAACCACTGGCTCCAGGTCATCTATAAGGCTAGGTAAAGCCCCGCCTTATCTCAGCTCACTGGTAACCATAGCAACATCCACCTGTTTCATCCCCATATTGTTATTTATAATTGCTCTTTCGCACCCCAGTATCTCTACTTGCACATCATCATCTGCACATCTATCACTCCAGTGTTGATGCTAAATTGTCATTATTTCTCCACTATGGCCTATTTATTGCCTTATCTCCCTAATCTTACTACATTTGTACTCACTGTATATAGATTTTTTCTATTGTGTTATTGACTGTACGTTTGTTTATCCCATGTGTATCTCTGTGTTGTTGTTTTTGTCGCACTGCTTTGCTTTATCTTGGCCAGGTCGCAGTTGTAAATAAGAACTTGTTCCCAACTGGCCTACCTGGTTAAATAAAGGTGAAGTAAAAAACAATTTAAATTAAAAAGTCAATATGGAACATTTCAAGAACTTTTAAAGTTTCTTCCAGTGCAGTGGCAAAAACCATCAAGCTCTATGATGAAACTGGCTCTCATGAGGAACACCACAGAAAAGGAAGACCCAGAGTTACCTCTGCTGCAGAGGATAATTTCATTAGAGTTACCAGCCCCAAAAATTGCAGTCCAAATAAATGCTTCACAGAGTTCAAGTAACAGACATATCTCAATATCAACTGTTTCGAGCAGACTGCGTGAATCAGGCCTTCATGGTCAAATTGCTGCCAAGAAACCACTAGTAAAGGACAAAAATAATAAGAAGAGACTTGCTTGGGCCAAAAATTGGCATTAGACCGGTGGAAATCTGTCCTTTGGTCTGATGAGTCCAAATTTGAGATTTTTTGGTTCCAACTGCCGTGTCTTTGTGAGACGCCTAGTAGGTGAATGGATGATCTCTGCATGTGTGGTTTCTACTGTGAAGCATGGAGGAGGAGGTGTGATGGTGTGGGAGTGTTTTGCTGGTGACATTGCCAGTGATTTATTTAGAATTCAAGGCACACTTAACCAGCATGGCTACCACAGCATTCTGCAGCGATACGCCATCCCATCTGGTTTGCGCTTAGTGGGACTATCAATTGTTTATCAACTGGACAATGACCCAACACACCTCCAGGCTGTGTAAGGGCTAGTTGACCAAGAAGGAGACTGATGGAGCGCTGCATCAGATGACCTGGCCTCCTCAATCACCTGACCTCAACCCAATTGAGATGGTTTGAGATGAGTTGGACCACAGAGTGAAGGAAAAGCATTCAACAAGTGCTCAGCATATGTAGTAACTCTTTCAAGGCTGTTGGAAAAGCATTCCAGGTTAAGCTGGTTAAGAGAATGCTAAGAGTGTGCAAAGCTGTCATCAAGGAAAAGTGTGGCTACTTTTAAGAATCTCAAATCTAAAATATATTTTGATTTGTTTCACACTTTTTTGGTTACTCCATGATGTGTCATTTCATAGTTTTGATGTCTTCACTGTTAATCACTATTAAAAATGAGGAGAAAAACCCTTGAATATGTAGGTGTGTCCAAACTTTTGACTCAAACACACACACACACACCTCCTCTTAATGGCAGCTCATACTACACTGTCACTGTGAAAGCTTGACATCAGACACAGATAGATTTTTATTCATGCCCTTCTCTTTATGTCTCCCTGGGAGAGAATATAGTAGTATTGTTATTATCAAGCAATTTACTCGATAGCAATGTGGGGGATGAAGACAATTGTTAAATTTAATTTCGATACATATCACACTCTTGGAGAGGTGTCAAAGAAAAGGCAGTGGGTTATAGCAAGAACCTGTTGTTCAGACTGTACACTCATACTGTGTAACTTGGCAGTCGACACACAGGAATCCTTTAGAAGAATGAGAAAGTCAAGTCAGCTTGACAAGGCTGGATACCTGCATTATCATAGCCAGTAGTGGTAGACTGAGGAGGATGGACAGAATCAGTGGTAGACTGAGGAGGATGGACAGAATCAGAGGTAGACTGAGGAGGATGGACTGAATCAGTGGTAGACTGAGGAGGATGGACAGAATCAGTGGTAGACTGAGGAGGATGGACTGAATCAGTGGTAGACTGAGGAGGATGGACAGAATCAGAGGTAGACTGAGGAGGATGGACTGAATCAGTGGTAGACTGAGGAGGATGGACTGAATCAGTGGTAGACTGAGGAGGATGGACAGAATCAGTGGTAGACTGAGGAGGATGGACTGAATCAGTGGTAGACTGAGGACGGATGGACTGAATCAGTGGTAGACTGAGGAGGATGGACAGAATCAGTGGTAGACTGAGGAGGATGGACTGAATCAGTGGTAGACTGAGGAGGATGGACTGAATCAGTGGTAGACTGAGGAGGATGGACAGAATCAGTGGTAGACTGAGGAGGATGGACAGAATCAGTGGTAGACTGAGGAGGATGGACAGAATCAGTGGTAGACTGAGGAGGATGGACAGAATCAGAGGTAGACTGAGGAGGATGGACAGAATCAGTGGTAGACTGAGGAGGATGGACTGAATCAGTGGTAGACTGAGGAGGATGGACAGAATCAGTGGTAGACTGAGGAGGATGGACAGAATCAGTGGTAGACTGAGGAGGATGGACAGAATCAGAGGTAGACTGAGGAGGATGGACAGAATCAGTGGTAGACTGAAGAGGATGGACTGAATCAGTGGTAGACTGAGGAGGATGGACAGAATCAGTGGTAGACCGAGGAGGATGGACAGAATCAGTGGTAGACTGAGGAGGATGGACAGAATCAGTGGTAGACTGAGGAGGATGGACATAATCAGTGGTAGACTGAGGAGGATGTAGAGAATCAGTGGTAGACTGAGGAGGATAGACAGAATCAGTGGTAGACTGAGGAGGATGGACTGAATCAGTGGTAGACTGAGGAGGATGGACAGAATCAGTGGTAGACTGAGGAGGATGTAGAGAATCAGTGGTAGACTGAGGAGGATGGACTGAATCAGTGGTAGACTGAGGAGGATGGACTGAATCAGTGGTAGACTGAGGAATGAGAGAATATCTCTGCAGTTCTCCCACAATGTTAAGAATAACATTGCAATTTATACTTTACATTTTATATGGATCTATACATTCCTACCTCCTTAAAAAAAAACAAGGTCCCATATTATATTTGAATTCATAAACCGGGTAGTTTGGCTCCTGGATGCTGATTGGCTGAAAGCTGTGGTATACCACGGATATGACAAAAAATACTTTTTACTGTTCTAATTGCGTTGGTAACCAGTTTATTATAGCCATAGGGTACCTCAGGGGGTTGTGGTATATGGCCAATATACCACGGCTAAGGGCTGTATCCAGACGCTCCGCGTTGCCTCGTTCCTCAGGACAGCCCTTAGCCGTGATATATTGGCCATATACCATACCCCCTCAGACCCGGTAAGTGTGTTCGAGTTAGACCCACCTGGAACTCTTCTGCTGACCCTCCTGAGAGTTTCTTCCCACTCAGTGTGGTGCAGTTACCAGTGGCTACCACCAAGACTCCTCTACCTGCCTATAGCTGAGGCAGGACACGGGCTCTTTCAGGTTGGGAGAGGGGGAGAGAAAGGGAGATAAATAAAGAGAGATGGGGGGGAAGAAGAGGGAGATAGATAAAGGGATAGAAATAAAGAGAGATGGAGGTTAGAAGAGGGAAATAGATAAAGGGAGAGAAATAAAGAGAGATGGAGGGAAGAAGAGGGAGATAGATAAAGGGAGAGAAATAAAGAGAGAGGGATGGAAGAAGAGGGGGAGAGATAAAGGGAGAGAAATAAAGAGAGATGGAGGGAAGAAGAGGGAGATAGTGAAAGGGAGAGAAATAAAGAGAGATGGAGGGAAGAAGAGGGAGATAGAGAAAGGGAGAGAAATAAAGAGAGAGGGATGAAGAGAGAAAAACAAGAGGCAGAGAGAGGGGAGGGAGCAGGGAGGATGAAGGGATAGAGAGAAATGGTGGAAGGTGAGCTCAATCAGCCTCTCCTCCAGTATGACAGTGTCCTCACAGCGAGGGTTGTCTACAAATTAAGGATGACATTCTCTCTCTCACCTCTGACACATCTAAACACTTGGTGGCCATCTTCCCCCATCACTTTGTTGGTTTCCTTTTCAACACTTCAATAATCATTGTCACTAAGGATCGTATATGATTTGAGTTTCAGATAAGGTAATTTAAAGGCGAGGAAAAAATTGCAACCTTGACAACCGAAATTCTCATCTCGTTTGGTCGTTGGTGGTAACAGGTGCGCTGCAAAGCGGCACCAGCATGAGCTCAAATTATAATCAAACCCTCTCGATTGACTCTGTAATTGCTTTTCTGCCCCGTGTGTGTGTGTGTATGTGTTTCTGTGTGTCTCTGTGTGTGTGTGTGTGTGTTCTCAAAGGAAGAAAGTTCTCAACTTTAACGGACATCTTCAATGGTGTGCGATGCAGAGGGAGGGAGGGAGGGAGGGAGGGAGGGAGGGAGGGAGGGAGGGAGGGAGAGAGAGAGAGAGAGAGAGAGAGAGAGAGAGAGGAAAGTTTTTAACTTTAGCCGACATCTTCAATGGTGTGCAATGTGAAGAGAGAATGTGTGTGTGTGTGTGTGTGTGTGTGTGTGTGTGTGTGTGTGTGTGTGTGTGTGTGTGTGTGTGTGTGTGTGTGTGCATGCATGCGTGAAGCTAAGAAGCGGCCCTCATTCCTCCTGCAGTTATTTAAGCACTCGGAGTCGTTGGGGAGATTAGACCAAACGCCCAAACTCATCAGTAACTCTTGTCTCTCTCTCTGCAGACACACACACACACACACACACAAACAAACACACACACACTGGCAGCAGTGCTGATAGAGCGAGTGGAACAGACCTGATGCTCTCATTCTCAGCAGAAACACTGTCCTGATGGAGATTGTCTTTCTCATCACCGCCTGGCACGCACACACACACACACACACACACACACACACACACACACACACACACACACACACACACACACACACACACACACACACACACACACACACACACACACACACACACACACACACACACACACACACACACACACACACACACACACACACACTGTGATGGAGTGGGCCCATTCCTCGGCCGCTGCCTGCCCACAATAGAGCTGCCAATTGCCCCTTTCTCCCAAGGCAGACTGAGACATTTTATGTTGAGTACTACAATTAACACACACCACCGACACACCACCGACACACCACACCGTCATGCTGCAGGCCAAGTACATTACCTCCTGCCCTGTGCCAGTAAGGTCCTGACCCATTAGCAGTGACCATAGTATGCCAACATCAATTGAATAACATAGGCTATGGCCTCAGAATAAGCTAAAGAAAACCTGTACCCAGTCTGCACTGCAATGCCATTACTTTTATAGTATTGCCTACTGAGAGATAATCAATAGAGAGAGCTTTCATTCCCATTAGAAAGAGACATAGTCATTTATCTGTCAGTACAGCATATGTCCCCAGGCGAGCTGACTCTGCCTCAGTCTGAACACAACTAGAACAGAGATTGAGCACAAGCCCACTCTACAGGTTCCAGCTACCAAGGATCCTGTCAGGTTAGGGGAAGGGTTAAGGTGGAACACAGGCCCACTCTACAGGTTCCAGCTACCAAGGATCCTGTCAGGTTAGGGGAAGGGTTAAGGTGGAACACAGGCCCACTCTACAGGTTCCAGCTACCAAGGATCCTGTCAGGTTAGGGGAAGGATTAAGGTGGAACCCAGGCCCACTCTACAGGTTCCAGCTACCAAGGATCCTGTCAGGTTAGGGGAAGGGTTAAGGTGGAACACAGGCCCACTCTACAGGTTCCAGCTACCAAGGATCCTGTCAGGTTAGGGGAAGGGTTAAGGTGGAACACAGGCCCACTCTACAGGTTCCAGCTACCAAGGATCCTGTCAGGTTAGGGGAAGGGTTAAGGTGGAACACAGGCCCACTCTACAGGTTCCAGCTACCAAGGATCCTGTCAGGTTAGGGGAAGGGTTAAGGTGGAACACAGGCCCACTCTACAGGTTCCAGCTACCAAGGATCCTGTCAGGTTAGGGGAAGGGTTAAGGTGGAACACAGGCCCACTCTACAGGTTCCAGCTACCAAGGATCCTGTCAGGTTAGGGGAAGGGTTAAGGTGGAACACAGGCCCACTCTACAGGTTCCAGCTACCAAGGATCCTGTCAGGTTAGGGGAAGGGTTAAGGTGGAACACAGGCCCACTCTACTGGTTCCAGCTACCAAGGATCCTGTCAGGTTAGGGGAAGGATTAAGGTGGAACCCAGGCCCACTCTACAGGTTCCAGCTACCAAGGATCCTGTCAGGTTAGGGGAAGGGTTAAGGTGGAACACAGGCCCACTCTACAGGTTCCAGCTACCAAGGATCCTGTCAGGTTAGGGGAAGGATTAAGGTGGAACACAGGCCCACTCTACAGGTTCCAGCTACCAAGGATCTTGTCAGGTTAGGGGAAGGGTTAAGGTGGAACACAGGCCCACTCTACAGGTTCCAGCTACCAAGGATCCTGTCAGGTTAGGGGAAGGGTTAAGGTGGAACACAGGCCCACTCTACAGGTTCCAGCTACCAAGGATCCTGTCAGGTTAGGGGAAGGATTAAGGTGGAACCCAGGCCCACTCTACAGGTTCCAGCTACCAAGGATCCTGTCAGGTTAGGGGAAGGGTTAAGGTGGAACACAGGCCCACTCTACAGGTTCCAGCTACCAAGGATCCTGTCAGGTTAGGGGAAGGGTTAAGGTGGAACACAGGCCCACTCTACAGGTTCCAGCTACCAAGGATCCTGTCAGGTTAGGGGAAGGGTTAAGGTGGAACACAGGCCCACTCTACAGGTTCCAGCTACCAAGGATCCTGTCAGGTTAGGGGAAGGGTTAAGGTGGAACCCAGGCCCACTCTACAGGTTCCAGCTACCAAGGATCCTGTCAGGTTAGGGGAAGGGTTAAGGTGGAACACAGGCCCACTCTACAGGTTCCAGCTACCAAGGATCCTGTCAGGTTAGGGGAAGGGTTAAGGTGGAACACAGGCCCACTCTACAGGTTCCAGCTACCAAGGATCCTGTCAGGTTAGGGGAAGGATTAAGGTGGAACCCAGGCCCACTCTACAGGTTCCAGCTACCAAGGATCCTGTCAGGTTAAGGGAAGGGTTAAGGTGGAACACAGGCCCACTCTACAGGTTCCAGCTACCAAGGATCCTGTCAGGTTAGGGGAAGGATTAAGGTGGAACACAGGCCCACTCTACAGGTTCCAGCTACCAAGGATCCTGTCAGGTTAGGGCGAAGGGTTAAGGTGGAACCCAGGCCCACTCTACAGGTTCCAGCTACCAAGGATCCTGTCAGGTTAGGGGAAGGATTAAGGTGGAACACAGGCCCACTCTACAGGTTCCAGCTACCAAGGATCCTGTCAGGTTAGGGGAAGGGTTAAGGTGGAACACAGGCCCACTCTACAGGTTCCAGCTACCAAGGATCCTGTCAGGTTAGGGGAAGGGTTAAGGTGGAACACAGGCCCACTCTACTGGTTCCAGCTACCAAGGATCCTGTCAGGTTAGGGGAAGGATTAAGGTGGAACCCAGGCCCACTCTACAGGTTCCAGCTACCAAGGATCCTGTCAGGTTAGGGGAAGGGTTAAGGTGGAACACAGGCCCACTCTACAGGTTCCAGCTACCAAGGATCCTGTCAGGTTAGGGGAAGGATTAAGGTGGAACACAGGCCCACTCTACAGGTTCCAGCTACCAAGGATCTTGTCAGGTTAGGGGAAGGGTTAAGGTGGAACACAGGCCCACTCTACAGGTTCCAGCTACCAAGGATCCTGTCAGGTTAGGGGAAGGGTTAAGGTGGAACACAGGCCCACTCTACAGGTTCCAGCTACCAAGGATCCTGTCAGGTTAGGGGAAGGATTAAGGTGGAACACAGGCCCACTCTACAGGTTCCAGCTACCAAGGATCCTGTCAGGTTAGGGGAAGGGTTAAGGTGGAACACAGGCCCACTCTACAGGTTCCAGCTACCAAGGATCCTGTCAGGTTAGGGGAAGGATTAAGGTGGAACACAGGCCCACTCTACAGGTTCCAGCTACCAAGGATCTTGTCAGGTTAGGGGAAGGGTTAAGGTGGAACACAGGCCCACTCTACAGGTTCCAGCTACCAAGGATCCTGTCAGGTTAGGGGAAGGGTTAAGGTGGAACACAGGCCCACTCTACAGGTTCCAGCTACCAAGGATCCTGTCAGGTTAGGGGAAGGATTAAGGTGGAACCCAGGCCCACTCTACAGGTTCCAGCTACCAAGGATCCTGTCAGGTTAGGGGAAGGGTTAAGGTGGAACACAGGCCCACTCTACAGGTTCCAGCTACCAAGGATCCTGTCAGGTTAGGGGAAGGGTTAAGGTGGAACACAGGCCCACTCTACAGGTTCCAGCTACCAAGGATCCTGTCAGGTTAGGGGAAGGGTTAAGGTGGAACACAGGCCCACTCTACAGGTTCCAGCTACCAAGGATCCTGTCAGGTTAGGGGAAGGGTTAAGGTGGAACCCAGGCCCACTCTACAGGTTCCAGCTACCAAGGATCCTGTCAGGTTAGGGGAAGGGTTAAGGTGGAACACAGGCCCACTCTACAGGTTCCAGCTACCAAGGATCCTGTCAGGTTAGGGGAAGGGTTAAGGTGGAACACAGGCCCACTCTACAGGTTCCAGCTACCAAGGATCCTGTCAGGTTAGGGGAAGGATTAAGGTGGAACCCAGGCCCACTCTACAGGTTCCAGCTACCAAGGATCCTGTCAGGTTAAGGGAAGGGTTAAGGTGGAACACAGGCCCACTCTACAGGTTCCAGCTACCAAGGATCCTGTCAGGTTAGGGGAAGGATTAAGGTGGAACACAGGCCCACTCTACAGGTTCCAGCTACCAAGGATCCTGTCAGGTTAGGGCGAAGGGTTAAGGTGGAACCCAGGCCCACTCTACAGGTTCCAGCTACCAAGGATCCTGTCAGGTTAGGGGAAGGATTAAGGTGGAACACAGGCCCACTCTACAGGTTCCAGCTACCAAGGATCCTGTCAGGTTAGGGGAAGGGTTAAGGTGGAACACAGGCCCACTCTACAGGTTCCAGCTACCAAGGATCCTGTCAGGTTAGGGGAAGGGTTAAGGTGGAACACAGGCCCACTCTACTGGTTCCAGCTACCAAGGATCCTGTCAGGTTAGGGGAAGGATTAAGGTGGAACCCAGGCCCACTCTACAGGTTCCAGCTACCAAGGATCCTGTCAGGTTAGGGGAAGGGTTAAGGTGGAACACAGGCCCACTCTACAGGTTCCAGCTACCAAGGATCCTGTCAGGTTAGGGGAAGGATTAAGGTGGAACACAGGCCCACTCTACAGGTTCCAGCTACCAAGGATCTTGTCAGGTTAGGGGAAGGGTTAAGGTGGAACACAGGCCCACTCTACAGGTTCCAGCTACCAAGGATCCTGTCAGGTTAGGGGAAGGGTTAAGGTGGAACACAGGCCCACTCTACAGGTTCCAGCTACCAAGGATCCTGTCAGGTTAGGGGAAGGATTAAGGTGGAACCCAGGCCCACTCTACAGGTTCCAGCTACCAAGGATCCTGTCAGGTTAGGGGAAGGGTTAAGGTGGAACACAGGCCCACTCTACAGGTTCCAGCTACCAAGGATCCTGTCAGGTTAGGGGAAGGGTTAAGGTGGAACACAGGCCCACTCTACAGGTTCCAGCTACCAAGGATCCTGTCAGGTTAGGGGAAGGGTTAAGGTGGAACACAGGCCCACTCTACAGGTTCCAGCTACCAAGGATCCTGTCAGGTTAGGGGAAGGGTTAAGGTGGAACCCAGGCCCACTCTACAGGTTCCAGCTACCAAGGATCCTGTCAGGTTAGGGGAAGGGTTAAGGTGGAACACAGGCCCACTCTACAGGTTCCAGCTACCAAGGATCCTGTCAGGTTAGGGGAAGGGTTAAGGTGGAACACAGGCCCACTCTACAGGTTCCAGCTACCAAGGATCCTGTCAGGTTAGGGGAAGGATTAAGGTGGAACCCAGGCCCACTCTACAGGTTCCAGCTACCAAGGATCCTGTCAGGTTAAGGGAAGGGTTAAGGTGGAACACAGGCCCACTCTACAGGTTCCAGCTACCAATGATCCTGTCAGGTTAGGGGAAGGATTAAGGTGGAACACAGGCCCACTCTACAGGTTCCAGCTACCAAGGATCCTGTCAGGTTAGGGCGAAGGGTTAAGGTGGAACCCAGGCCCACTCTACAGGTTCCAGCTACCAAGGATCCTGTCAGGTTAGGGGAAGGATTAAGGTGGAACACAGGCCCACTCTACAGGTTCCAGCTACCAAGGATCCTGTCAGGTTAGGGGAAGGGTTAAGGTGGAACACAGGCCCACTCTACAGGTTCCAGCTACCAAGGATCCTGTCAGGTTAGGGGAAGGGTTAAGGTGGAACACAGGCCCACTCTACTGGTTCCAGCTACCAAGGATCCTGTCAGGTTAGGGGAAGGATTAAGGTGGAACCCAGGCCCACTCTACAGGTTCCAGCTACCAAGGATCCTGTCAGGTTAGGGGAAGGGTTAAGGTGGAACACAGGCCCACTCTACAGGTTCCAGCTACCAAGGATCCTGTCAGGTTAGGGGAAGGATTAAGGTGGAACACAGGCCCACTCTACAGGTTCCAGCTACCAAGGATCTTGTCAGGTTAGGGGAAGGGTTAAGGTGGAACACAGGCCCACTCTACAGGTTCCAGCTACCAAGGATCCTGTCAGGTTAGGGGAAGGGTTAAGGTGGAACACAGGCCCACTCTACAGGTTCCAGCTACCAAGGATCCTGTCAGGTTAGGGGAAGGATTAAGGTGGAACCCAGGCCCACTCTACAGGTTCCAGCTACCAAGGATCCTGTCAGGTTAGGGGAAGGGTTAAGGTGGAACACAGGCCCACTCTACAGGTTCCAGCTACCAAGGATCCTGTCAGGTTAGGGGAAGGATTAAGGTGGAACACAGGCCCACTCTACAGGTTCCAGCTACCAAGGATCCTGTCAGGTTAGGGCGAAGGGTTAAGGTGGAACCCAGGCCCACTCTACAGGTTCCAGCTACCAAGGATCCTGTCAGGTTAGGGGAAGGATTAAGGTGGAACACAGGCCCACTCTACAGGTTCCAGCTACCAAGGATCCTGTCAGGTTAGGGGAAGGGTTAAGGTGGAACACAGGCCCACTCTACAGGTTCCAGCTACCAAGGATCCTGTCAGGTTAGGGGAAGGGTTAAGGTGGAACACAGGCCCACTCTACTGGTTCCAGCTACCAAGGATCCTGTCAGGTTAGGGGAAGGATTAAGGTGGAACCCAGGCCCACTCTACAGGTTCCAGCTACCAAGGATCCTGTCAGGTTAGGGGAAGGGTTAAGGTGGAACACAGGCCCACTCTACAGGTTCCAGCTACCAAGGATCCTGTCAGGTTAGGGGAAGGATTAAGGTGGAACACAGGCCCACTCTACAGGTTCCAGCTACCAAGGATCTTGTCAGGTTAGGGGAAGGGTTAAGGATAGGGATCTTTGTTTAGGTTAGCCCGTTAAGATGGCCTACAAACCTAATAAGAGGCAGTGTCTCTCCTCCCCCGCTCTCTCTCTCTCTTGCACTCTCTTTCTCTCTCTCTCTCCCCCCTCTCTCTCTCCTCTCTCCCCCTTCTCTTGCTCTCTCTCCCCCTCTCTCTCCCCTCTCTCATTCTCTCTCTCTCCTCTCTCTCCCTCTCTTTCTCTCTCTCTCCCCCCTCTCTCTTCCCCCATCTCTCCCTTTCCCCCCTCTCTCCTCCCCCTCCCTTTCTCCTCTCTCTCCCCATCTCTCTCTCCCCATCTCTCTCCCCCCCCTCTCTCCCCCCGCTCTCTATCCCCCCTCTCTCTTGCTCTCTCTCTCTCTATCCCCCCTCTCTCTACTCTCTCTCTCTCTGGGTCTCATGGGCAGGCCGATAGCTCTGTTTGTCGTAACACCTGCTACCCATCAACTGTCCTGCCAACCCCAGATGGAGCCAGACAAATACACAGAGGAACACACACACACACAAACAGAGAGTGAGAGTGAGAGTGAGAGTGAGAGAGAGAGAGAGACCCTCATGAAAAAGTACTAGTGAATTACTGCACAAAACCTGTTGGTCCAGTAGTGACTATGTAGAGACCGCAGAAGAAGACAAAACAGGAAGCAGTTGGTTGTTGTTACCTAGCTACTGTTTTTGTCAATCTAGAATGTAATGATCTTCCATCATTCGTCATTACTGTCTTTCATAGCCCTTATGCCGGCTCCATCTGGAACTTTCCTTTCTGCTTTATGAATACTTTCATGTCGTTGTTTAGCCGGTTGTATAACTTTGTTTTACCACATCAACATGACGTGATAGCCAAACCAGTCTTGTGTTTAGCCTAGCCGTTTGTATAACTTTGTTTTACCACATCAACATGACGTGATAGCCAAACCAGTCTTGTGTTTAGCCTAGCCGTTTGTATAACTTTGTTTTACCACATCAACATGACGTGATAGCCAAACCAGTCTTGTGTTTAGCCTAGCCGTTTGTATAACTTTGTTTTACCACATCAACATGACGTGATAGCCAAACCAGTCTTGTGTTTAGCCTAGCCGTTTGTATAACTTTGTTTTACCACATCAACATGACGTGATAGCCAAACCAGTCTTGTGTTTAGCCTAGCCGTTTGTATAACTTTGTTTTACCACATCAACATGACGTGATAGCCAAACCAGTCTTGTGTTTAGCCTAGCCGTTTGTATAACTTTGTTTTACCACATCAACATGACGTGATAGCCAAACCAGTCTTGTGTTTAGCCTAGCCGTTTGTATAACTTTGTTTTACCACATCAACATGACGTGATAGCCAAACCAGTCTTGTGTTTAGCCTAGCTGTTTGCCAGCCCCATTGAAATGTAGCCTCTGTTTCCGTCACGCTAGCTAATAAGTATATGTGTTTTGTATGCAAATGTAAAGTATGTTCATATAGGTATACTTACCCATTTTACATACCTCTTTTGACCTGTTGCCAAGGAGACCCTCGACGTAAGAAGACTGGAGGCAAATGTCGGTAAGATTAACATTGTTTATGGAATGTTTTTCTGTGTTGTTTTATGTGACCTCTGCTTACAGGTGATTCATCATGGATTATAATTAATTGTCTCTTGTGCTTGTCTTTATTCTCTAAAAGGTTACATGGTGTAAACATGTGGCTGCAACAAGGAAGAGGATCTGAAGGTAGTTAAGTCCTTAAGCCCCAAACCATACAGCTACTTAACTTAGTCTCTGTGTTTAAAGAGCTCCTGGATGGGGAATACAGGCCCAGCCATTGAGCCAGGCCTGCAGGAAGAACCGGAGCAACGGCAGGGGGCATGGAAGGAAGGACAGGTACCTACCAGAGTAATGCCTACCAGAGTGATAATCACAGCATACCAGAGTAATGTCTACCAGAGTAATGCCTACCAGAGCAATGCCTACCAGAGTAATGCCTACCAGAGTGATGTCTACCAGAGTGATAATCACAGCATACCAGAGTAATGCCTACCAGAGTAATGCCTACCCGAGTGATGTCTACCAGAGTGATAATCACAGCGTATCAGAGAAATGCCTACCAGAGTCATGCCTACCAGAGTGATAATCACAGCCTACCAGAGTAATGCCTACCAGAGTGATGTCTACCAGAGTGATAATCACAGCATACCAGAGTAATGCCTACCAGAGTAATGCCTACCAGAGTGATAATCACAGCATACCAGAATAATGCCTACCAGAGTAATGCCTACCAGAGTGATAATCACAGCATACCAGAGTAATGCCTACCAGAGTAATGCCTAACCAGAGTGATAATCACTGCTTGCCAGAGTAATGCCTACCAGAGTAATGCCTACCAGAAGAATGCCTACCAGAGTGATAATCACTGCCTACCAGAGTAATACCTACCAGAGTGATAATCACTGCCTGCCAGAGTAATGCCTACCAGAGTAATACCTACCAGAGTAATGCCTACCAGAGTGATAATCACATCATACCAGAGTAATGCCTACCAGAGTCATGCCTACCATAGTGATAATCACTGCCTACCAGAGTAATGCCTACCAGAGTAATGCCTACCAGAGTGATAATCACTGCCTACCAGAGTAATTTCTACCAGAGTAATGCCCACCAGAGTAATGCCTACTAGAGTGATACTCACTGCCTACCAGAGTAATGCCTAACAGAGTGATAATCACCTCCTACCAGAGTAATTCCTACCAGAGTAATGCCTACCAGAGTAATGCCTACCAGAGTGATAATCACTGCCTACCCGAGTAATTTCTACCAGAGTAATGCCCACCAGAGTAATGCCTACTAGAGTGATACTCACTGCCTACCAGAGTAATGCCTACCAGAGTAATGCCTACCAGAGTGATAATCACTGCCTACCCGAGTAATTCCTACCAGAGTAATGCCTACCAGAGTAATGCCTACCAGAGTGATAATCACTGCCTACCAGAGTAATGCCTACCTGAGTGATAAGCATCATGGAGTAGAGCGGTGATATTCCATCCTATCCATCATCATGGAGTAGAGCGGTGATATTCCATCCTATCCAGCATCATGGAGTAGAGCGGTGATATTCCATCCTATCCAGCATCATGGAGTAGAGCGGTGATATTCCATCCTATCCAGCATCATGGAGTAGAGCGGTGATATTCCATCCTATCCAGCATCATGGAGTAGAGCGGTGATATTCCATCCTATCCAGCATCATGGAGTAGAGCGGTGATATTCCATCCTATCCAGCATCATGGAGTAGAGCGGTGATATTCCATCCTATCCATCATCATGGAGTAGAGCGGTGATATTCCATCCTATCCAGCATCATGGAGTAGAGCGGTGATATTCCATCCTATCCATCATCATGGAGTAGAGCGGTGATATTCCATCCTATCCAGCATCATGGAGTAGAGCGGTGATATTCCATCCTATCCATCATCTTGGAGTAGAGCGGTGATATTCCATCCTATCCATCATCATGGAGTAGAGCGGTGATATTCCATCCTATCCAGCATCATGGAGTAGAGCGGTGATATTCCATCCTATCCAGCATCTTGGAGTAGAGCGGTGATATTCCATCCTATCCAGCATCATGGAGTAGAGCGGTGATATTCCATCCTATCCAGCATCATGGAGTAGAGCGGTGATATTCCATCCTATCCATCATCAAGGAGTAGAGCGGTGATATTCCATCCTATCCAGCATCATGGAGTAGAGCGGTGATATTCCATCCTATCCAGCATCATGGAGTAGAGCGGTGATATTCCATCCTATCCATCATCATGGAGTAGAGCGGTGATATTCCATCCTATCCAGCATCATGGAGTAGAGCGGTGATATTCCATCCTATCCATCATCATGGAGTAGAGCGGTGATATTCCATCCTATCCATCATCATGGAGTAGAGCGGTGATATTCCATCCTATCCATCATCATGGAGTAGAGCGGTGATATTCCATCCTATCCAGCATCATGGAGTAGAGCGGTGATATTCCATCCTATCCAGCATCATGGAGTAGAGCGGTGATATTCCATCCTATCCATCATCATGGAGTAGAGCGGTGATATTCCATCCTATCCAGCATCATGGAGTAGAGCGGTGATATTCCATCCTATCCAGCATCTTGGAGTAGAGCGGTGATATTCCATCCTATCCAGCATCATGGAGTAGAGCGGTGATATTCCATCCTATCCATCATCATGGAGTAGAGCGGTGATATTCCATCCTATCCAGCATCATGGAGTAGAGCGGTGATATTCCATCCTATCCAGCATCATGGAGTAGAGCGGTGATATTCCATCCTATCCATCATCATGGAGTAGAGCGGTGATATTCCATCCTATCCAGCATCATGGAGTAGAGCGGTGATATTCCATCCTATCCATCATCTTGGAGTAGAGCGGTGATATTCCATCCTATCCAGCATCATGGAGTAGAGCAGTGATATTCCATCCTATCCATCATCTTGGAGTAGAGCGGTGATATTCCATCCTATCCATCATCATGGAGTAGAGCGGTGATATTCCATCCTATCCATCATCATGGAGTAGAGCGGTGATATTCCATCCTATCCATCATCATGGAGTAGAGCGGTGATATTCCATCCAATCCATCATCATGGAGTAGAGCGGTGATATTCCATCCAATCCATCATCATGGAGTAGAGCGGTGATATTCCATCCTATCCATCATCATGGAGTAGAGCGGTGATATTCCATCCTATCCATCATCTTGGAGTAGAGCGGTGATATTCCATCCTATCCAGCATCATGGAGTAGAGCAGTGATATTCCATCCTATCCATCATCATGGAGTAGAGCGGTGATATTCCATCCTATCCAGCATCATGGAGTAGAGCGGTGATATTCCATCCTATCCATCATCATGGAGTAGAGCGGTGATATTCCATCCAATCCATCATCATGGAGTAGAGCGGTGATATTCCATCCTATCCATCATCATGGAGTAGAGCAGTGATATTCCATCCTATCCATCATCATGGAGTAGAGCGGTGATATTCCATCCAATCCATCATCATGGAGTAGAGCGGTGATATTCCATCCTATCCATCATCTTGGAGTAGAGCGGTGATATTCCATCCAATCCATCATCATGGAGTAGAGCGGTGATATTCCATCCTATCCATCATCTTGGAGTAGAGCGGTGATATTCCATCCTATCCATCATCATGGAGTAGAGCGGTGATATTCCATCCTATCCATCATCATGGAGTAGAGCGGTGATATTCCATCCAATCCATCATCATGGAGTAGAGCGGTGATATTCCATCCTATCCATCATCATGGAGTAGAGCAGTGATATTCCATCCAAACCAGCATCATGGAGTAGAGCGGTGATATTCCATCCTATCCAGCATCATGGAGTAGAGCGGTGATATTCCATCCTATCCAGCATCATGGAGTAGAGCGGTGATATTCCATCTTATCCATCATCATGGAGTAGAGCGGTGATATTCCATCCTATCCATCATCATGGAGTAGAGCAGTGATATTCCATCCTATCCATCATCATGGAGTAGAGCGGTGATATTCCATCCTATCCATCATCAAGGAGTAGAGCGGTGATATTCCATCCAATCCATCATCAAGGAGTAGAGCGGTGATATTCCATCCTATCCATCATCATGGAGTAGAGCGGTGATATTCCATCCAATCCATCATCATGGAGTAGAGCGGTGATATTCCATCCTATCCAGCATCATGGAGTAGAGCGGTGATATTCCATCCTATCCATCATCAAGGAGTAGAGCGGTGATATAAATGTGGATGATTGACAGACAGCCTTGTCTGCCTTCATCCATCAGCTGCTTGTGCTCTTAAGGACAGACGAGGGGAATTACACTGGCTGCAATATTTATTACCTGCAACATCCTGAACAGGTACGGGAAAGCTATTCTTTATCAACCACCTCTTTCACAGCGCAACAGCACCTCTTCAACTTCAAGAGGCTGAAGAAATGTGGCTTGTTACCCAAAACCCTGACAAACTTTTACAGATGCACAATCAAGAGCGTGCTGTCGGGTTGTATCACAGCCTGGTACGGCAACTGCACTGCCCTTAACCGCAATGCTCGCCAGAGGGTGGTACGGTCTGCACAACGCATCACCGGGGGCAAACTACCTGCCCTCCATGACACCTACAGCACCCGATGTCACAGGAAGGCCAAAAAGATCATCAAGGACAACAACCACCCGAGCCACTGCCTGTTCACCCCGCTGTCATCCAGAAGGCGAGGTCAGTACAGGTGCATCAAAGCAGGGACCGAGAGACTGAAAAACAGCTTCTATCTCAAGGCCATCAGACTGCTAAACAGAAATCACTTACTCAGAGAGGCTGCTGCCTACATTGGGACCCAATCACTGGACACTTTAATAAATGGATCACTAGTCACTTTAAATAAAAACAAAAAAACAATGCCACTTTAATAATGTTTACATATCTTACATTACATCTCATATGTATATACTGTATTTTATACCATCTATTGCACCTTGCCTATGACGCTCGGCCATTGCTCATCCATATACTTATACAGTATGTACATATTCTCATTCACCCCTTTAGATTTGTGTGTAGTATGTAGTTGTTGGGGAATTGTTAGATTAGATATTAGAAAATAGATATTGTTAATATTACTGCACTGTCGGAACTAGAAGCACAAGCATTTCGCTTCCTTCCTCTGTCTCTCTTTTTCTCTCTCTCTCTCTCTTCTCTCTTCCTCTCTCTCTCCTCCTTCCCTCTCTCTCTTCTCTCTCTCTCTTCTCTCTCTCTCTCCTCTCTCTCTCTCTCTCTCTCTCTCTCTCTCTCTCTCTCTCTCTCTCTCTCTCTCTCTCTCCCTCTCTCTCCTCTCTCTCTCTCTCTCTCTCTCTCTCTCTCTCTCTCCTCTCCCTCCTCTCCCTCCCTCCCTCCCTCCTTCCCTCCCTCCCTCCTCCTCCCTCCCTCCTCTCTATCTCTCTCTCTCTCTTCTCCCTCCCTCCCTCCCTCCCTCCCTCCCTCCCTCCCTCTCTCTCTCTCTCTCTCTATCTCCCTCCCTCTCTCTCTCTCTCTCTCTATCTCCCTCCCTCTCTCTCTCTCTATCTCCCTCCCTCTCTCTCTCTCTATCTCCCTCCCTCTCTCTCTCTCTCTATGTCTTTCTCAATCTCCCCAAGTCACCTCCGTTAAGTTGTGACTTAGGAGGTCAAAGACAGGGAGGTCACCCTCCCCTCTCCCATGTGCTATTAAATAAAGGAGGAAAGTGCTTTCATGTTTTTAAGACCTCAGGGTAGCACGTCCACCCACTTGCATCAGAGAACGAGAAAGAGGAAGAGAGAGAGAGAGAGAGGCAGGGAGAAAGACAGAGAGAGAGAGAGAGAGAGAGAGAGAGAGAGAGAGAGAGAGAGAAAGAAGAAAAAGAGGAGAGAGAGAAAGAAGAGAGAGAGAGAGAGAGAGAGGAGAGGGAGATGTGGGGGGTGAGTCAAATCCTTAAAATCCCATGAGAAGTAATTACGCCATCCCCCCTGTCCACACACACACACACACACACACACACACACACTTTGAGTCAGTTGGAACAATAAATAAATAAACTAAAGTTAGAGCGAGAACAATATCCCCATTTAGAACACCCCAAAATGCTGAGTCCCATTCACACCCACCCACCCCTATTCTAACCACACACACACCCCCTATCCTAACCCACCCACCCAACCCTATTCTAACCCACCCACCCCCCCCTATCCTAACCCACACGCACACCCCTATTCTAACCCACACACCCACCCCTATCCTAACCCACACACACCCCTATCCTAACCCACACACCCACCCCTATCCTAACCCCCCCCCTCCTCCCCCACACACAACACATACACACCACCACCCTAACCCGCCGCACCACACCCACCCGCCGACCCTAACCACACACACCCACCCCTACCCTACCCCCCCCCCCCTCCTCCTCCCCCACACGCACACACACCACCACCCTAACCCGCCCGCACCCACACACACAGCCCGACCCTAACCCTAAAGGTTGCTGGATCGAATCCCCGAGCTGACAGGTAAAAATCTGCAGTTCTGCCCTGATCAAGGCAGTTAACCCACTGTTCCCCGGGCGCCGAAGACGTGGATGTCGATTCAGAGGGGTTTGGTGAAATGCAGAAGACACATTTCAATTGAATGCATTCAGTTGTACAACTGACTATGTATCCCCCTTTCCCCCCAAACACACCCCTACTCTAACGCCCCCCCCCCACCCCCTACCATAACACCCCTAAACACACCCCTACCATAACACCCCCTAAACACACCCCTACCATAACACCCCCTAAACACAATCCCTACTCTAACGCCCCCCCCACACACCCCTACCATAACACCCCCCTAAACACATCCCTACTCTAACACCCCCCTAAACACACCCCTACCATAACACCCCCTAAACACATCCCTACTCTAACGCCCCCCCCCCACACACCCTACCATAACACCCCCCTAAACACATCCCTACTCTAACGCCCCCCTAAACACACCCCTACCATAACACCCCCCTAAACCAATCCCTACTCTAACACCCCCCTAAACACACCCCTACCATAACACCCCCCTAAACACATCCCTACTCTAACGCCCCCCCCCACACAACCCCTACCATAACACCCCCCTAAACACATCCCTACTCTAACGCCCCCCTAACACACCCCTACCATAACACCCCCCTAAACACACCCTACCATAACACCCCCCCTAAACACATCCCTACTCTAACCCCCCTAAACACATCCCTACTCTAACGCCCCCCCCACAACACCCCTACCATAACACCCCCCTAAACACACCCTACCATAACGCCCCCCTAACACACCCCTACCATAACACCCCCCTAAAAACCCCCTACAATAACACCCCCCTAAACACATCCCTACTCTAACACCCCCCTAAACACATCCCTACTCTAACGCCCCCCCCCACACACCCTACCATAACACCCCCCCAAACACACCCCTACTCTACACGCCCCCCTAAACACATCCCTACTCTAACGCCCCCCCCACACAACCCCTACCATAACACCCCCCTAAACACCCCCCTACTCTAACGCCCCCCCCCCCACACACACACCCTACCATAACACCCCCCTAAAACATCCCTACTCTAACACCCCCTAAACACACCCCTACTCTAACACCCCCCAAACACATCCCTACTCTAACACCCCCCTAAACACATCCTACCATAACACCCCCCTAAACACATCCCTACTCTAACGCCCCCCCCCCACACACACACCCTACCATAACACCCCCCCCACACACAACCCTACCCTAAAGCCCTCACACACATCCCACTACCCAACCCCCACAGATACACAGCCCTACCTACCCTACCCTAAATCCCACTACCATAACCCCACAGATACACACCACTACCCTACACTAACCCCCCCACACACTACCCTACCCTCCATCCCTCCCTCCCTCCCTCTCTATCTACCTCCCTCCCTCCCTCTATCTCTCCCCTTCCCTCATCTCACCCTCCCTCCCTCCCTTTCTCTCTCTCTTCCTCCCTCCCCCCTCTCTCTATCTCTCCCTTTATCTCTTCCTCCCTCTATCTCTCCTTCCATCTATCTCTCCCCTATCTCCCTCCCTCCTCTCTATCTCTCCCTCCAGCTCTATCTCTCTCCAGC
>NW_024057853.1:127654-182654 GCF_016432855.1 Salvelinus namaycush
CTACACTCACATTAACATCTGCTAACCATGTGTATGTGACCAATAACATTTGATTTCATTTGATATGAGAGAGAAGGAGGGAGAGAGAGAAACTGAGCTGCACTTCCTAACCTCCTGCCAAATTTATGACCATATTAGAGACACATATTTCCCTCAGATTACATAGATCCACAAAGAATTCCAAAACAAACCCAATTTCGATAAACTCACATATCTATTGGGTGACATACCACAGTGTACAATCCCAGCAGCAATATTTGTGACCTGTTGCCACAAGAAAAGGGCACCAGTGAAGAACAAACACCCTTGTAAATACAACCCATATTTACGCATATTTAATTTCCCTATTGTACTTTAACCATTTGCACATCGTTACAACACTGTATATATACAGTTGAAGTCGGAAGTTTCCATACACCTTAGCCAAATACATTGAAACTCAGTTTTTCACAATTCCTGACATTTAATCATAGTAAAAATCCCTGTCTTAGGTCAGCTATGATCACAACTTTATTTTAAGAATGTGAAATGTCAGAATAACAGTAGAGAGAATTATTTATTTCAGCTTTTAGTTCTTTCATCACATTCCCATTGGGTCAGAAGTTTACATACACTCAATTAGTATTTGGTAGCATTGCCTTTAAATTGTTTAACTTGGGTCAAATGTTTCGGGAAGCCTTCCACAAGCTTCACACAATAAGTTGGGTGAATTTTGGCCCATTCCTCCTGACAGAGCTGGTGTAACTGAGTCAGGTTTGTAGGACTCCTTGCTCGCACACGCTTTTTCAGTTCTGCCGACAAATTTTCCATAGCATTGAGGTCAGGGCTTTGTGATGGCCACTCCAATACCTTGACTTTGTTGTCCTTAAGCCATTTTGCCACAACTTTGGAAGTATGCTTGGGGTCATTGTCCATTTGGAAGACACATTTGCGACCAAGTTTTAACTTCCGGACTGATGTCTTGAGATGTTACTTCAATATATCCACATAATTTTCCTACTTCATGATGCCATCTATTTTGTGAAGTGCACCAGTCCCTCTTGCAGCACAGCACCCACACAACATGATGCTGCCACCCCCGTGCTTCACGGTTGGGATGGTGTTCTTCGGCTTGCAAGCCTGCCCCTTGTTCCTCCTAACATAATGATGGTCATTATGGCCAAACAGTTCTATTTTTGTTTCATCAGACCAGAGGACATTTCTCCAAAAGTACCATCTTTGTCCCCATGTGCAGTTGCAAACCGTAGTCTGGCTTTTTTATGGCGGTTTTGGAGCAGTGGCTTCTTCCTTGTTGAGTGGCCTTTCAGGTTATGTCGAAACAGGACTCGTTTTACTGTGGCTATAGATACTTTTGTACCTGTTTCCTCCAGCATCTTCACAAAGTCCTTTGCTGTTGTTCTGGGATTGATTTGCACTTTTTGCACCAAAGTAGGTTAATCTCTAAGAGACAGAATGCGTCTCCTTCTTGAGCTTCTAAAGGCATGACATGTTTAAAGGCACAGTCAACTTAGTGTATGTAAACTTCTGACCCGCTGGAATTGTGATACAGTGAATTATAAGTGAAATAATCTGTCTGTAAACAATTGTTGGAAAAATTACTTGTGTCATGCACAAAGTAGATGTCCTAACCGACTTGCCAAAACTATAGTTTGTTAAAAAGAAATTTGTGGAGTGGTAGAAAAACAAGTTTTAATGATTACAACCTTAGTGTATATAAACTTCTGACTTCAACATTGAAGACATTATATGACATTTGAAATGTCTTTGTTCTTTTGGAACTTCTGTGAGTGTAATGTTTACTGTTCGTTTTTATTGTTCATTTCACTTTTGTTTATTATCTACTTCACTTGCTTTGGCAATGTTAACATATGTTTCCCATGTCAATAAAGCCCCTTGCATTGAGAGAAGGAGCAGGGGGAGGAGGGAGAGAGAATGAGGATGACGAGGAGGGAGAGAGAAGGAGGATGACGAGGAGGGAGAGAGAAGGAGGATGAGGAGGAGGGAGAGAGAAGGAGCAGGAGGAGGAGGGAGAGAGAAGGAGGATGAGAAGGAGGGGGAGAGAAGGAGCAGGAGGGAGGGAGAGAGAAGGAGGATGATGAGGAGGGAGAGAGAAGGAGGATGAGGAGGAGAGAGAGAGAAGGAGGATGAGGAGGAGGGAGAGAGAAGGAGCAGGAGGAGGGAGAGAGAAGGAGGAGGAGGAGGAGGGGGAGAGAAGGAGCAGGAGGAGGAGAGAAGGAGGATGAGGAGTGTGAGAACAGTTGGAGAAGGTTTATGTGATCCCCATTGAGGGAGCTCATTGCATTATTCATGCTGCCCAGGGGCCAGCTATATCCACTGACTGTTATCACTGCCTCTCTCTCCTCACTACATCTACACAGGAACCATGATAATACTTTTTCTCTCCCCTACTTCTCTCTCGGTCTCTCTCCCAGTCTCCTGCAGTGTGCACAGACAGACTCCCAGGAGGCTCACAGCGTGGGAATGGGTAGAAGAGGAGAGAAGTGAAGGAGGGGAGAGACAGTTACAGAGAGAAAGAGGCTCTGCTTCACTGCAGGTGAGCAGCACAGGCTAGAGAGAGAGAGAGAGAAGAGGAAAGAGAGGAGAGAGAGATTGAGGGAGGGGGAGGGAGGGAGGGAGGGGGAGAGAGAAGAGAGAGGAGAGAGAGAGAGGAAGGGGGGGAGGGAGGGAGGGAGGAGGGAGGGAGGGAGGGAGGAGGGAGAGAGAGAGCGAAAGAGGGGAGGAGGGAGGGAGGGAGGGAGGGAGGGAGGGAGGGAGGGAGGGAGGAGAGGGAAAGAGAGCAAAAGAGCGAAAGAGGGGAGGGAGGGAGGAGGGAGGGAGGGAGGAGGGAGGGAGGGAGGGAGGGAGTACCCCATACATAATGACGTTACTCACCCACACTGTGCTGTGATCTAACATGTCTCCAGGATACATGACATCACTTTACATTAAGACAGGCCTACAGCAGAACTAGTCAAACAGACAGAACTAGTCAAACAGACAGAACTAGTCAAACAGACATAACTAGTCAAACAGCCAGCACTAGTCAAACAGCCAGCACTAGTCAAACAGACAGAACTAGTCAAACAGACAGAACTAGTCAAACAGCCAGCACTAGTCAAACAGACAGAACTAGTCAAACAGACAGAACTAGTCAAACAGACAGAACTAGTCAAACAGACAGAACTAGTCAAACAACCAGAACTAGTCAAACAGCCAGCACTAGTCAAACAGACAGAACTAGTCAAACAGACAGAACTAGTCAAACAGACAGAACTAGTCAAACAACCAGAACTAGTCAAACAGCCAGCACTAGTCAAACAGACAGAACTAGTCAAACAACCAGAACTAGTCAAACAGCCAGCACTAGTCAAACAGACAGAACTAGTCAAACAGCCAGCACTAGTCAAACAGACAGAACTAGTCAAACAAACAGAACTAGTCAAACAGACAGAACTAGTCAAACAGACAGAACTAGTCAAACAGCCAGCACTAGTCAAACAGCCAGCACTAGTCAAACAGCCAGCACTAGTCAAACACCCAGAACTAGTCAAACAGCCAGCACTAGTCAAACAGACAGAACTAGTCAAACATATAGAGAACAAAATGCCACTACTTTGTAACACAAAACAACATGGAGGTTTAGGGCTTACTTTTTCAGGCTGGTCTTATTATGTAGAGGGAAACGTTTATGTTTAAGAAGCTTGAATTACCCTGACTTCTTATGTCCCAAACCTCTTTTAGGTAAATGTATGAGATGAGGAGGTGAATAGGGAAGAAAGGATGAAGAAAAGAGAGATCCTGCCTGCTTGTGGGGTGAAATAAGGGGTGAGAAGTGAAGGAGGATGGAGAACAACTCACTGTGGCTGCTGTGTCAGGCCGTGAGTGTCGGAGCGTGAGGAGCGGCCAAGCAAAGCGCTGCACAGAGTTTGAATATTGATGAGGTGAGTACAATCCTCAAACAGCCAAATGTTCTCCTGCATTCTGATTCTCATGCACACATATCCAAAGACCCACACACACACACACACACACACACACACACACACACACACACACACACACACACACACACACACACACACACACACACACACACACACACACACACACAAACACACTCCCTACTTCAGGCCTGAGATGAAGACTACTGAGGTCCATTTCCCTCTCTGTCACACAGGGAGAGCTAATAAACATAATTGAATTTGGGAATTAGGATAATCCAGGGAGAGAGAGAGGGCGGGTGGAGGGAAGGAGGGAGAGAGGGGGGTGGAGGGAAGAGGGAGAGGGGAGAAGGGGGGGGGGGTGGGGGGAAGGGAGGAGAGAGGGGGTGAAGGGAAGGAGGGAGAGAGAAAGGGGGGTTGGGGGGAAGAGAGAGAGGGGGTGAGGGAAGGAGGGAGAGAGAAAGGGGGGGGTGGGGGGGAAGGAGGGAGAGAGGGGGGTGAGGGAAGGAGGGAGGAGAGAGAAGGGGTGGAGGGAAAGGAGAGGAGGGAGAGGGCGGATGGAGGGAAGGAGGGAGAGAGGGAAGGCTGGAGGGAAGGAGGGAGAGAGAAAGGGGGGGTGGGGGAAGGAGGGAGAGAGGGGGGTGAAGGGAAGGAGGGAGAGAGATGGGGGGTGGAGAGAAGGAGGGAGGGAGAGAGATGGGGGGTGGAGAGAAGGAGGGTGGAGAGGGGGGTTATGGGAAGGAGGGAGGGAGGGAGAGAAAGAAACAGAGCGAAAGAGAGGCGGGGGAAGAAGAAGAGTGAGACAAAGAGTACATTTGGAAAAGGGGCATATTTAAAGGGAATGGAGAGAGTGGGTGAGAGAGAGAGGGGTGGAGGGAAGGTGGGTGAGAGAGAAAGTGGGTGAGAGAGAAAGTGGGTGAGAGAGAAAGTAGGAAGGAGAGAAATAAGTTTTTTGAAAGTATCTTGTTAGTTCCATCTTTCTCTTCACAACTTTTCTCATCTAACAGAAACGGTATGTTTTTCTTCCATTTCATTTCTTCTTTAAAGAAAAAAAAAATGAAATAAAATAAATTTATTAATGAATTAAAAAAAAAAAAAAAATTTATTAATATAATAAAAATAAATAAATAAGAAAAAAATAAATTTTAAAAAAACTAATATATTTTATAATTAAAATTTTAAAAACAATTTTATAAAACACAAAATAAAAAATCATAAAATAAAACAAAGAAAACATTAAATAAAATAATTAAAAAAAAAATAAAAAAAAAAAAAAAATATTTATTTATTACAAAAAAAACATAAAAAAAAAAATTATTAAAAAAAAAAAAAAATAAATAAAAAAAAAAAAAAAAATAATTAATAAAAAAAAAAAATAATTTTAATAAAAAAAAAATTAAAAAAAAAAAAAAAAAAAAACATAAACAACAAAAAAAAAATTTTTTAAAAATAAAAAAAAAAAAATTCTTTAAAAAATAAAAAAAAAGAAAATAAAAAAAAAATTAATAAAAAAAAATTTTAAAAAAAAAAATTAAAAAAAAAAAAAGATTTAAACATGAATTCATAATAAAAAAAAAAAAAATTTAAAAAAAAACAAACAATAAAGTTAAATATACTTTAAAAAAAAAAAAATAAAAATATAAAAATAAAAAAAAAATTAAAATTAAACACAATAAAAATTAAAAAACATAATTTTTTTTAAAAACATATTAAGATTTTTAATTATAAAATTTAAAAAAAGTAAAAAATACTAAAAAAAATAAATTTGAAAATTAAAAAAAAAAAAATTAAAACAAAATATAATAAAAAATAAAAAAAAAAATAGTTAAACAAAAAAAAATAATAAAAAAAAAAATTTCTAGAAAAATTAAATAGATTTAAAAAAAAAAAATAAAATAAAAAAAAAAAAACATAAACAAAAAAAACAATATAAAAAATAAAAATTTTCTTATTAGATTATATTAATATTTAAATTTTAATTTAACATTTAATTTAAAAAAAATTAAAAATTTTTAATAAAAAAAATTTAAATGCAAAAAACTAAAAATAATTAAAAATTCAATAATTATTATAAATCTAAAAAGAATAAAAATTAAAAAATATATATAAAAAATAAAAAAATAAAAATGCAAAAAATTAAAAACAAAATTAAAAAAAATATACCAATTAAAATATTAAATTAAATAATTAAAAAAAAAAATTAAATTAAAAAATATGAAAATAAAAAAAAAATAATATAAATTTATATTAAATTTTATTGATAAATATAAAAAGATAAAAAATTTATATTAAAAAATAATATATAAGATAAAAAATATTGAATTTTATTAATATAAAAAATAATTAAACTTTTATACATTTTCATAAAAAAAAAAAAATAAATAATTATAAAATATTTTTTAATTTTTAAAAATAAAAAAATAAAAAAAAAATTAATAAATTTAAATTTATTCTCACTAAAAATAATCTAAAATAAAATTATATCTATTCAAAAAACTACAATATTTAATAAATATAAAAAACTTACCTTACATTTAAAACAAACAATACCAATAAATTATTTTTTATATAATAAAAATTTAAATAATATAAAAAATTAAATTCTATTATTTAAACTTTAACAATAAAAAAAATTAACAATTATATTAATAACTTAAATGTCACATAAAAATTAACAAATAAAAAAAAAAATATTAAATTTATTAACAAAAATTACAAAAATAACTTTCCTTCCAAAAAAAAATTCAAATATAAAAAAAAACAATTTTTACTATTTAAACTTTTTTACAAATAAAATAAAAAATAATTACAAAATATTAAAAAAAATTAATAATATACAAAAATAAAAAACAAAAATATCAAACAAAAAAAAAAAAAATAAAAACAAAATTAACTTTCAAAATAATCAAAATAAGCTTAATTAGTTTAAATAACAATAAATCAACACAATTAAATAATATTAATGTTTAAAAATAAAGTAAAGAAATTTTTAAATAAAAAATAAACAATGTAATTAAAAAAAATTATTTGTTTTATTTTTAAAAAAAAAATATATTAAAATCAATATCATAAAAAAAACTACAATTAAAAATCACTCAACCCATTAAATATTAAAAAAATAACTAAAAAAATTAAATCTTTTAATTTTAAAAAAAAATAATAAATGTTAAATTAATTTTAAACCATATTGTTTAAATATAATATAAAAAAAATATAAAAAAAAAAAGCAACATCAATGACAAAAAATAAAAATATATAAAACGGAGATACATAAAAATAAATTTATTTAAAAAAAAAAAAAATTAAATAATCTATTTCAAAATCCATAAAACAACATTAATAAAAAAAATTTACAATATAATTAATCCAACCATATAAATAAAAAATATGACATTAAAATTCAACCACGAATAAATAACAAGATAAAATTTTATTAACATAAAATACAAATTAAAAAAAATTATGCTTAATAAACTTTAATCAAAACATAAAAAAGATTTAAACTGAAAAAATTCAACTGACTAGCTGAAATTTAATAGAAAAAAATATATTATTTATTATAAATAATCTAACAATACGTTTGTCACAAAAATTTTTTTTTTACAAATTTAATCACCCTTTACAACAATTAAGAAATACAACAACTTATAAAATATAAAACAATTACAAGAATACAAAAACTAAAAACAACAAATTACAATAAATTATTGAGCCTTACACATATGATTAAATAATCTTTGGAAACACAAAAATTTATATACAAAAAAAATTTAATTTTACACAACAATTTATACAAACATAGACGATTAATATCGACAATAATTTACTAAAAAAATTAAAAAATAAAAACAATTAAAAAAATAAGCCAAACTAAAACAACTATAAAGTACTACAATAATTTAATTGTCAACTAACACGTACTAAAATTAAATAAACTACGTATCAACAAAAAAATACATTTTCAAATTCTAATTTCAAATATCGCAAAGAACAATATATTTTACAATAAGATTATAAAATAGAAAACATCAACATTTTCTGAATTTATAGAAAAGAAAATTACAAACTGTGCACACTCAAAACAATAACAATTTATCTAAAACCAGACCATCTCATATTTTGATAAAAACAAAACAGCAGAACCAAAACTAGTCCTTCTTACACAAAAAATTGACCAAAAAAAAATAACGAAAACACAAACAAAATAATAAAACAACAGAAAGAACAAGAGAAGTAAATACAATTTAATCACATATTTAAGAAAAAAAACATCCGCTTATATCTATATCTTATTTGTTATATACCAAATTACATATATACTATATTCTTTTTATCAAGAAAATAAAATGTAAAGTAATAAAATTAAATACACAGTTTTTTTATATAAAAACACAAAAATTTATTATAAAAATAAAACATCTTAATAAAAATTGTAAATAACTTCTTCACAATTATTAAATATATTCCTTACCTGTATTCTTGTTAAAAATTTATTAGAAAAGCAATAAAATTTTTTATTACAATTTTTCTAATAATCTTAAAATGAAATGATTTTATACTAATCATAAAACTTACAAAATATATAAATTTCTAATAAATAAAAAAATTAACAATTTACAAAATTTTAAAATTACTGTATAATAACACAAAATAACACTAAAACAACTTAAAAAAAAAAAATTAAAAAAAAAAAACCAGAAAAAAAAAACAAAAAAACTAATTGAAAAAAAACAAACAAACACATACATAAAAATATATAACAATTATAAAAAAAAAAAAAAAAAATCAAAATTTAATCACGAAAAATATATTTTAAAATTACACAATGTTAAACACATTTTTTAAATTTCACAACCATTATTTCAAAACCACAAAAAAAAAACCAAACACCCCAATTAGAAAAAACACACATTATAAACTTAATCACAATAACATTAAAGTACTCTAAGCCATCATCAATTAAAAAAAAATACACAACCAAATCCAAAAATACTACTTATTACAAACAAATATTTTAAAAAAAAAACAAAACTCAATAATTATATATACAAAATATCTATTTTCAAATATAATAACATAAATTAAACACCATTAAAAATGTACAAAAAAACAACACAACAACAAAAAAAAAAAAAAAAAACTTAATAATTTTCAATAAAATATAAATATAATCTTATAAATAAGAAAAAAACCAAAAAACACAAAAATAAAAAAAACAATAACAAAATAATAAAAATTAATTTTAATTAAACAATAATTTATTTACAAACACACAAAATATTAATATTAATTTTTTTACAAAAAACTAAAAAATTTCTAATAATAAAGATTAAAATCAAAACATTATCCAAAATTAATTTAACCCAAACAAAAATAAATAATGA
Organism: Salvelinus namaycush; assembly: GCF_016432855.1. Classification (NCBI taxonomy): domain Eukaryota; kingdom Metazoa; phylum Chordata; class Actinopteri; order Salmoniformes; family Salmonidae; genus Salvelinus; species Salvelinus namaycush. The sequence continues at coordinate 136,980 of NW_024057853.1, forward strand.
CAATAACCCACAAGAATAAAATAAAAAAACAACAAAAAAACCTAATGAATACAAAAACAAATTTTAATAAAAAAAAAAAAAAACCAAAGAAAAATAAAACAAAAAACAAAATTTCAACTCAAAACATAAACAACAACACAAAACCCAAAAAAAAAAAAAAACAACATAATTCTTCATAATGTAAAACAACAACAACAAACATAAATTTTTAAAAAAAAAAAAATTTATTAAAAATAAACAAAAAAAAAACATAATATATACTAAATAAATATCAAACACAATACAAAAATAATAAAATATTTAAACTACAAAAATAAAACACCAAAAAAAAAAAATTTTTAAAACAATACTTTTAAATTAAAATTAATTAAACAAAAAAAATTAACCAAATTTTTACAAAAAATATGGTTTTTAACAAAACAACCAAAAAACAAATATATATTACAAAAAATTAAACAAAACACACCTAAATTAACCAAGAATAAATTAAAATTTCACACCCAAAAAATTATCAATTACAATTTTAAAAACAATTTAGAAAAAAAACCAACAAAAAATAAAATTCATTATAAATTTTTTTTTCACTATTTAAACTTTTATTTATACTTGACCAACATAAAACAAAAAAAAAGTCAATAACTACTCAGAATGTAAAACACTAAACACCTGAATTTAATTTATACTACAAAAAATTTACTACTAAAATAGTTATATAATAAAAAAAGTAAAACATTTTTTTGGACATCAAACTATAAACACAAACAAAAATAAATAAAATAAAAAATAAATCAAAATTAACACAATACAATTCTTACAACGGAAAGAAAAAAAACAAAACATCAAATCTATTAATAAAAGTTAAATAAAAAAAAAAATAAAAAAAAACGAACATAAAAAAAACTATTGACATTCTTAAAAACAAATCATTCAAAAAACAAACTTCTAAACAAAAAAAAAACATTAATAACATTTTCTATTTCCTTTTGAAATAATCCTCCTAACTGTTAAATTTCTTTCATATTCTCTCCCCTTCATATCAAATTTTGTTTATCAGCACTTTTTCACACGAGAAACACTCACCCCTCATTAGACACCTTTCACAAGCACAATTCAATTACAATTTCCTCTTATGTCCCCTCAATACACACAACCCTCCCACCACCCACTTTCCAACACAAACCCAAAATGATAAACAGAGATGTCATATATCCACTCTCAACTTCATTTAATGTACTACACACACATTCCAAACACAACTAATCAAAACCATTCAAAGAATCCAACCCTGATACATAAAAAAAATCTGACAATATAAATTAATTACAATGATCTCTAAACAACACATATAAACCAACCCGCCTCCAACATCTCTATCAACCGCCTGGTGCCCAAAAAAACCACACTACAACACAAAACAAATTCACAAAATACCACAAAACACATCAGCACATATAAACTACAAACTATACTCATCTAACCAACAACCAAAATAACCCAACAAAAGTTTATGATACAGAACGTTGATCACTCCAATAACATTATCAAAAGTAGAATCAACAATCACAAAACACATTACTGTATTTCCAATACAACACAAACTTTTAACTTTTAATTATTGTAAAGTAACCCATAAACAATATAAATATTTTTCAAGAAACAAAACAAAAAATCTAAATAAACCCAACATTACAAAACATACATAACAAATTTTACTAACCTCTACCATTCCAAACAAAACACAAAAACACCCAAACAAAAAAATTTTAAAAAAAAGCACAAACTTCAAAACAATAAAAACAAACAAAATTATAACAATAAAACCTAAACAAACCCTAAAAAAAACAAAATTGATACCTTTATAATAATAAAAAATAAAAAAAAAATTAATAAGAAAACAGAAACTAACCAACACAAAAACCCCAGAATCCACACCAACATCAAACACAACAAATATCACACAACACACCCCTTCACACCCCAACACAATAACCCATGGAGCACAGCCAACCCAAAGAAAAACAAAAACCAAAACTTAACTTTTAAAATCAACAATTCATTTTACCACACTAACCCCACAATATCAACATTTCAACATATTTAACTCAAAAACAAAACTCAGTGTTAATAACTTAATTTTTTAACAACGTACATCCCCACAAAAAACACACAAACATATAACAACCAACCATATTACTCCCATCCTTACGGAAACAACTTATCACAAACCTCAACAAAAAATTTATCTAATAATTCCACTTCAACTCCATCAGACTAACTTTTTTTATACACTTTATAATTTATAAACGGCTAAATTAATCTGTCCTTCAAAACCTTATTTTATGGCAACCCATCCCTTCTACCGCAACCATCACACCCCCTTAAACATACCTTAACTTTTTTTACCTCGCCAACCTTCCCAAAAAAAAATTACAATTATCTCTGCCCTAAAGTGTTCTCTCATTATTTTTCCCCTATACTGTTCCTCTCTCTCATCCTCTCTCTTCTTTTTTTTCCTTCGCCTTTCACACGATCATCAAATGCGTCTGAATCTTTCACAGAGTGGCCATTGTGCAAAGATTAGTGTAGTCTGTGCTGTACCTCTCAACGGGAACATTGCCACAGAATCTCAGAACTAAACTCTAGTTGAGCTGAAGACATTTCTTTTGAGGAGATATCCATTTCTGTTTCATAGAACAGTCTTTATAACAGATCAACTCTTCAGTCCTCTACACAGGAGAGGCCTCTCTATAAAGACGTGTGTATTCATAATAGTAAAACCATTATATAGGTCTAAGTAATGGTTTAGGGCAGAATCCCCCAGAACATAGCACCTTGCAGATCCACGATCGCCTCCGAGGACTGGGTAAATCCTTGAGACGGATGTCATGGAAGATATGGGCAATCTAAAACATTAGTATTCAGCCCTAGTGTGTGTCTGATGGGTGTTCAGTATAGCACATTAGGCAATTCGTCAGTCTCCCTAGTTTGTTTCTGTATTGGTTCTCAGTTAGAACATTAAGAAATTTGTCAGGCCTCAGCTAGTTGTTCTGATCGGGAGTCAGTAAACATTAAGATTCACGCCGTTCACTAGCTTTTGTTTACTAGATGGGGCCAGTAAACATTAAAGTATTCCAGCTCCTTAGTCTTGTTCTTGATTGGGGTCATGTAAAACATTAAGATCGTTGCACCTACGCTAGTGTTGTTTCTGATGTGTTTCAGTAAACATTCAGGATACTTGCAACAGGTAGAGTAACATTTGGTCTGACTCCTATGTTTGTTCTGTAGTGGGTCATATAACATTACGGTGATTCAGGCTCCTAGTTGTTCTGATTGTGGTGGTCAGTTACACTGGAGCGATTTGAGGATTCAGCTCCTAGTTGGTTTTTGCTTATTATGATGGGTCAGTAAACATTATGAATTGTTTCCCTTGCCTGTTGTTTCTTGGATGGGTTCTGCAGGTAAAGAATTAGGGATTCAGCTCCTAGTTTTGTTCTGACGGGTCAGTAAAACATTGGAGGTATTCAGCGCCTAGTTGTTGCTGATGGGTCAGTATACATTAGGATTCAGCTGTGCCTAGTTTGTTCTGACTGGGTCATGTAACATTAGGATTCAGCTCACTATTTTGTTGCTGATGGAGTCAGTAACATTAGGATTCACTCCTAGTTCGTGTCTGATGGGATCAGTAATTACATTAATGGGCTTCGAGCTCACCTAATTATCTTCTGATCGGGTCAGTAACATTAATAGATTCAGGCGTCCTATGTTGTTCTGATGGTTCAGTAAACAAACATGTTTAGTATTAAGCTCGCTAGTTGTTGCTGATGGGTCAGTAACGATTAGATATTCAGCTCCTAGTTGCATTTCTGAACTCAGGGTCAGTAAACATTACATTCACTCTCCGAGTTGTTCGATGGTGGGTGGGTCGTAAACCTTAGGATTCGCAGCTCCTAGTTATTTTCTGATGGGGGTCATAAACATTAAGTTCACTCCTAGTTGTTCTGACGTGGGGAATTTTAACATTGGGTGAATTTTGGCATGTGCTGAGTCAGTGTAAACATTAGGATTCAGCTCCTAGTTGTTCTGATGGGTCAGTAAACATTAGGATTCAGCTCCTAGTTGTTCTGATGGGTCAGTAAACATTAAGATTCACCTCCTAGTTGTTCTTGATGGTCCGGTAAAGCATTAGTGATTGCTAGCCTCCCTAGTTTTCTGGATGGTCCAGTAAACATTTAAGAAAAATTCGCTCGCTAGTTGTTCTGATGGTCAGAAACTTAAGATTCAACCTCCTAGTTTTTCTGACAGTGGTCAGAAACTTAAGGAATTCAGCTCCTAGTTGTTTGGATGTGTCCACCTACTAACTAAAGATTCAGCTCCTAGTTTGTTCTGATTGGGTCAATAACATTAGGATTCACCTCCTATTTGTTTCTTGGATGGGTCGTAACATTGAGAATGCAGCTCCCTAGTTTGATTCCTGATGGGATCAGTACAAACATATAAGATTCACCTCCTAGTTGTTCTGATGGGTCAGTAAACATTAAGATTCAGCTCCTAGTTGTTCTGATAGGTTCAGTAAACATTAAGATTCAGCTCCTAGTTGTTCTGATGAGGTAGTCAAACATTAAGGATTCACCTCCTAGTTTGTTCTGATGGGTCAAACATTGAGACTATCACCTCCTAAAGTGTGTTCTGGGATGGGTATCCAGCTCCTGAGTGTTGTAATTTCGCTGGATAAGGTCAATAACATTATAAGATTTCACCTCCTAGTTTGTTCTGGATGGTGTTCAGTAAACCATTAAGCTTCGCTCCTAGTTGTTCTTGATGGGTCAGTAAAACATCATTAAGATTCTACTCCTAGTTGTTCTGACATGGGTGACAGGTATAAGCGAATCGATTTTTAGGATTTCAAGCTCCTAAGTCTTTTCGTGATGGGGTTCAGTAAACAGTTATAAGATGCAGCCGCTATTTGTTCTTGATGGTGGTTACAGTGAAACTGTTAGGATGCAAGCTCCTAGTTGTTCTGATGGGTTCATAAACATTAAGATTGACAGCTCCTAGTTGTTTCTGCATGGGTCAGGTAAACATTAACGATTCAGCTCCGTAGTTGTTCGATGGGTCAGTAAACATTAGGATTCAGCTCCTAGTTGTTCTGATGGGTCAGTAAACATTAAGATTCACCTCCTAGTTGTTCTGATGGGTCAGTAAACATTAAGATTCAGCTCCTAGTTGTTCTGATGGGTCAGTAAACATTAGGATTCACCTCCTAGTTGTTCTGATGGGTCAGTAAACATTAGGATGCAGCTCCTAGTTGTTCTGATGGGTCAGTAAACATTAGGATTCAGCTCCTAGTTGTTCTGATGGGTCAGGAAACATTAGGATTCAGCTCCTAGTTGTTCTGATGGGTTGGTAAACATTAGGATTCAGCTCCTAGTTGTTCTGATGGGTCAGTAAACATTAAGATTCACCTCCTAGTTGTTCTGATGGGTCAGTAAACATTAAGATTCACCTCCTAGTTGTTCTGATGGGTCAGTAAACATTAGGATTCAGCTCCTAGTTGTTCTGATGGGTCAGTAAACATTAAGATTCAGCTCCTAGTTGTTCTGATGGGTCAGTAAACATTAGGATTCACCTCCTAGTTGTTCTGATGGGTCAGTAAACATTAAGATTCACCTCCTAGTTGTTCTGATGGGTCAGTAAACATTAGGATTCACCTCCTAGTTGTTCTGATGGGTCAGTAAACATTAAGATTCACCTCCTAGTTGTTCTGATGGGTCAGTAAACATTAGGATTCAGCTCCTAGTTGTTCTGATGGGTCAGTAAACATTAGGATTCAGCTCCTAGTTGTTCTGATTGGGTCCCCAAAGTCCACGTCCTAGGATACTAGGCTCCTCATTAAAACATTTTAGATTCAGCTCCTAGTTGTTCTGATGGGTCAGTAAACATTAAGATTCACCTCCTAGTTGTTCTGACGGGTCAGTAAACATTAGGATTCAGCTCCTAGTTGTTTCTGATGGTCGTAACATTTAAGGATTCAGCTCCTAGTTTGTTCTGATGGGTCAGTTAACATTAAGGATTCAGCTCTCTAGTTGTTCTGATGGTGTTCCAGTTAAACATTAGGTTCAGCTCCTAGTTGTCGAATGGTGTCAAGTAAACATTAAGATTCGAGCACCTCCTAGGTTTGTTTCTGTATGGGTCAGGTAAACAATTATGTTTGATTTCAGCTCCCTAGTTGTTCTGATTGGGTCAGTAAACATTAAGATTCAGCTCCTAGTTGTTCTGATGGGTCAGGAAACATTAAGATTCACCTCCTAGTTGTTCTGACGGGTCAGGAAACATTAGGATTCAGCTCCTAGTTGTTCTGATGGGTCAGTAAACATTAAGATTCAGCTCCTAGTTGTTCTGATGGGTCAGTAAACATTAGGATTCAGCTCCTAGTTGTTCTGATGGGTCAGTAAACATTAAGATGCAGCTCCTAGTTGTTCTGATGGGTCAGTAAACATTAAGATTCACCTCCTAGTTGTTCTGATGGGTCAGTAAACATTAAGATTCAGCTCCTAGTTGTTCTGATGGGTCAGTAAAACATAAGATGTCAGTCCTAGTGTTCTGTGGGGTTCATTAAACAATTAAGAATTCCACCTCCTAGTTGTTCTGATGGGTCAGTAAACATTAAGATTCACCTCCTAGTTGCTAGTTTGTTCTGATTGGTTCATAAACATTTTGATTCAGCTCCTAGTTGTTCTGATGGGTCAGTAAACATTAAGATTCACCTCCTAGTTGTTCTGATGGGTCAGTAAACATTAAGATTCAGCTCCTAGTTGTTCTGATGGGTCAGTAAACATTAAGATTCACCTCCTAGTTGTTCTGACGGGTCAGTAAACATTAGGATTCAGCTCCTAGTTGTTCTGATGGGTCAGTAAACATTAAGATGCAGCTCCTAGTTGTTCTGATGGGTCAGTAAACATTAGGATGCAGCTCCTAGTTGTTCTGATGGGTCAATAAACATTAAGATTCAGCTCCTAGTTGTTCTGATGGGTCAGTAAACATTAAGATTCAGCTCCTAGTTGTTCTGATGGGTCGTAAGACATTAGGGATTTCAGCTCCTATTGTTTCTGATGGGTCAGTAAACAGTTAAGATTTCACCTGCCTTAGTTTGTATTCTATGGGGTTAGTAAATTCATTAGATTCAATCTCCTAGTTGTTCCTGATAGGGTCAGTACATCATTTTAGGATTCACCTCCTCGGTTTGTTTCTGATTGTGGGCTTCTAAGTATAACCATTAGGATGCAGCTCCTAGTATGTGTTCTCATGAGTTTCGTGTTGTTCTCTGTAACCTTACGGATTGGTCCGCCATGCTTCCTAGGTTTGTATCTGATTGGGTACCTGTGGGATGGGAAACACCATTTTAGGATTCTCGAGCTGCCTTTCGTTGTTTCTGATGGTGTTTTTTTCAACATGTAGGTATTTCAGCTCCTGTTTTGTATTCTGAGGGTTTCAGTAACATTAAGATTCCGCCTCCTATATTGTTTGCATTGCTGGATGTGGGGTCTAGTAGACTTAAATTCAGCTGCCGTTAGTTTTGTTCTGGATGGTTAGGTCAGGTCAAATCATTACAAGATAGTCATCACCTGATGTTTGTTCTGTGATGGGTGGCCCTCAACGTAAGACACTTATCAGGAATTCAGCTTCCTATTGAGTTGTGTCATGTTATGGGTTTCAGATCTGTAGATACATTTTAACCGATGGTCGTACACCTCCTAGTTTAGTAGTTTTAATGTTAAGATCTTTTTTACTCTTTCCTTATGTTAATGTGTGTGTTCATTTAGACATCCTTTAATGTTGTCTCGCTATTCCTAGTTCTGTTCTGATGTGGTCAAACTTAAACGACTTTTTTATGTTACTTATTTCTTATTGCTTCCTTCACTTGAGCTCTTTGTGTCTTGATGGGTGCCATGTAGACATTCTAGGGTATTGCAGCTTCCTAGGTTGTTTTGCTCTGATAGGGTTATCTGGTTCAGTAAACATTAGGCTTCAGCTCAGCTGAGTTGTTTCTTAATATTTTTTTTCTTCGGGTTCTTGTTTGTTTCTGATGGGTCAGGAAACATTAGGATTCAGCTCCTAGTTGTTCTGATGGGTTGGTAAACATTAGGATTCAGCTCCTAGTTGTTCTGATGGGTCAGTAAACATTAAGATTCACCTCCTAGTTGTTCTGATGGGTCAGTAAACATTAAGATAGTGGTATTTAGCTACAAATTCTTGCACTGACGCTCACCTCCTATGTTGTTTGATGGGTCAGGTTAAACTTTGAATATTCCCCTCCTCGGTTTGTTCTGATGGGGTCCGTAACACATTAGGATTCAGCTCCTAGTGTGTTCCGAGTGGTCAGTAACATGAAGATTCACCTGCCTAGAGTTTTGTCTGACTTGGGTCAGTAAACATTAAGATGCAGCTCCTAGTTGTTCTGATGGGTCAGTAAACATTAAGATTCAGCTCCTAGTTGTTCTGATGGGTCAGTAAACATTAAGATTCGGCTCCTAGTTGTTCTGATGGGTCAGTAAACATTAAGATTCACCTCCTAGTTGTTTCTGTATGGGGTCAGTTAAACATTAATAGTCACCTCCTAGTTGTTGCTGATGGGGTCGTAAAACATTAGGATTCGACCTCTCCTCAGTTTGTTTTTTTGATGGGTCCAGTAAACATTGGGATTCACCTCCTAGTTGTTCTGATGGGTCAGTAAACATTAATATTCACCTCCTAGTTGTTCTGATGGGTCAGTAAACATTAGATTCACCCTCCTATTTGTTTTCTGACAGGTCAGTAAACATTAGATGTCAGCTCCTAGTTGTCTGTATGGGTCAGTAAACATTAAGAATGCAGCTCCATAGTTTTTCTGATGGGATCAGTAAACATAGGTATTGCAGCTCCTAGTTTGTTCTGATTGGGTCAATAAACATTAAGATTTCGCGCCTAGTTGTTCTGGATGGGTTCAGTAAACATAAGATTCAGCTCCTAGGTTTGTTATTGATGTGGGTCAGTAAACATTATTGATTCCGCTCCTAGTTTGGTTTTCTGAATTGGGTGTTTCTCAGTAAACATTAAGATTCCCTCCTGTTGTTCTGAACGTGGGTCAGTATAACATTGAAAGTCTTATGGCTCCGAGTACTTTTCTGATGGGGTCAGGTAAACATTAAGATTTGCTTGTCGACCTCCTATTTGTTTCTGATGGGGCTCAGTAATATCATTCAATGGTTAGTCAGCTTCCTATGTGTTCTCGTGTTCTGATGGGTCAGTTAAACCTTAGGATTCAGCTCCTATTTGTTCTGATGGGGTGTCAGGAACATTAGTGTGATTCAGCTCCTAGTTGTTCTGATGGGTTTTTGGTAATTAGGAGTTGTCAGCTGCCTAGTTGTTTCTGATGGGTCAGTAATACATATAGATTCAGCCTCCTAGATTTGTTCTTGATGGGTCATCTAAACATTAGAGTCACCTGCCTAGGGGTTGTTTCTAGATGGGGTGCAGTATACATTAAGATTCACGCTCCTAGTTGTTCTGATGGTCGTAAACATTTGAGGACTTCACGTCCTAGTTGTTCTGATGGGTCCAGTAAACTTAAGATCGCCTCCTAGTTTTTCTGATGTGGTCAGTTAAACACTTAGGATTCTGCTCCTAGAGTGTTTCTGAATGATGATTCAGTAAACATTATATCGGATATCAAGTCTCCTAGTTGTTCTAATGTGGCGTTGACAGTAAACAGTAAGATATGCAGCTCCTAGTTGTTCTGATGGGTCGGTAAACATTAAGATTCAGCTCCTAGTTTGTATTTCTGACGGGTCATAAATCATTAGGATTCAGTCTCCTAGTTGTTTTCTGATGGGTCAGTTAAAAATTAGATGCACTCCTCAGTTGTTTCTGATGGGTCAGTAAAATCTCAATTGGAGTGCAGCTCCTAGTTTTCTTAAAAATGGGTCAATAAACTTAAGATTCAGCTCCTAGTTTGTTTCTGATGGGTCAGTACAAACATTAATGATTCAGCACCTAAGGTTGTTCTGATGGGTCAGTAAACATTAGGATTTCAGCTCCTTAGTTGTTTTTCTGATGGGTCCGTAAAACATTAAGATTCACCTCTGTTGTGTATTCTGATGGTGGTCAGTAAACATTTAAGACTGTCATCTCCTATTTGTCTGATGGGTCAGTAAACATTAGGATTCACCTCCTAGTTGTTCTGATGGGTCAGTAAACATTAGGATGCAGCTCCTAGTTGTTCTGATGGGTCAGTAAACATTAGGATTCAGCTCCTAGTTGTTCTGATGGGTCAGGAAACATTAGGATTCAGCTCCTAGTTGTTCTGATGGGTTGGTAAACATTAGGATTCAGCTCCTAGTTGTTCTGATGGGTCAGTAAACATTAAGATTCACCTCCTAGTTGTTCTGATGGGTCAGTAAACATTAAGATTCACCTCCTAGTTGTTCTGATGGGTCAGTAAACATTAATATTCACCTCCTAGTTGTTCTGATGGGTCAGTAAACATTAGGATTCAGCTCCTAGTTGTTCTGATGGGTCAGTAAAAACGATGTAAGCTTCACTCTCCTAAGTTGTTCTGGATGGTGGTGCAGTAAACATTAAGATGCAGCTCCTAGTTGTTCTGATGGGTCATAAACATTAGGATCAGCTCCTAGTTGTTCTGATGGGGGGGGGGGCGCTCGGTCAGTAAACCTTAAAGAATTCAACCTCCTAGTCTGGTCTGATGGGCAGTATAACTTAGATTACGTCCTATTTGTTTCTGATGGGTCAGTAAACATTAGATTACACCTCTTCTAGTTGTTTCTGAGTGAGGGTCTAGTAACCATTAGGATTTTCAGCTCCTAGTTGTTCGATGGGTCCAGTAAACCTTAGATTCAGCTTCCTAGTTGTTCTGATTGGGTCGTAAACTATTAAGAATTTCAGCTCCTAGTATTGTTTTCTGAAATGGGTCAGTAAACATTAAGATTCACCTCCTAGTTGTTCTGACGGGTCAGTAAACATTAGGATTCAGCTCCTAGTTGTTCTGATGGGTCAGTAAACATTAAGATGCAGCTCCTAGTTGTTCTGATGGGTCAGTAAACATTAGGATTCAGCTCCTAGTTGTTCTGATGGGTTCAGTAACTTAGGATTCAGCTCCTAGTTGTTCTGATGGGTCAGTAAACATTAAGATTCACCTCCTAGTTGTTCTGATGGGTCAGTAAACATTAAGATTCAGCTCCTAGTTGTTCTGATGGGTCAGTAAACATTAAGATTCAGCTCCTAGTTGTTCTGATGGGTCAGTAAACATTAAGATTCACCTCCTAGTTGTTCTGATGGGTCAGTAAACATTAGGATTCAGCTCCTAGTTGTTCTGATGGGTCCGAAAAACATTAAGATTTCTTTCAGCTCTCTACTTTTGTTCTGGTGGGTCAATAAACATGGGATTCACCGCCTATAGTTGTGTGTTCTGATGGGGTCCAGTAAACATTAAGATGCAGCTCCTAGTTGTTCTGATGGGTCAGTAAACATTAAGATGTCCACCTCCTTATGGTTTCCATGATGGGTCAGTAAACATTAAGATTCAGCTCCTAGTTGTTCTGATGGTCGTAAACAACATTAGATTCAGCTCCTAGCTTTGTTCACCTCCCCCCTCATGTGGGTCAGTAGAACATTAAGATTTTCACCTCCTATTTTGTTCTGATGGTCAGTAAACATTAGATTCACCTCCTAGTTTGTTCTGATGGGTCAGTAAACGGTTAGGACATTCAGCTCCTAGTTGGTTCTGTGGGTCGTAAACGTTTAAGATTCACATTCCTAGTTGTTCTGGATGGTTTCAACGGATGATACTTCAGTAAACATTAAGATTCAGCTCCTAGTTGTTCTGATGGGTCAGTAAACATTAAGATTCAACTCCTCTTCCCCTTAAAAGTTTGTTTCTGAACGGGTCAAGTAAACGATTAGGATTTCAGCTCCTAGTTGTTCTGATGGGTCAGTAAACATTAAGATTGCAGCTCTAGTTGTTCTTATGGTTCCGGTAAACATTAGATCAGCGTCCTAGTTGTTCTGATGGGGTCAATAAACCTTAAGATTCAGGCTCCTAGTTTGTTCTGATGGGTCAGGTAAACATTAAGTTCAGCTCTAGTTTGTTTCTTCATTGGGTCAGTCAAACATTAAGGATTCAGCTCCTAGTGTTCTGATGGGTCGAGTAAACATTAAGATTCACCTCCTAGATTGGTTCTGATGGGTCAGTAAACATTAAGATTCAGCTCCTAGTTGTTCTGATGGGTCAGTAAACATTAGGATTCACCTCCTAGTTGTTCTGATGGGTCAGTAAACATTAGGATGCAGCTCCTAGTTGTTCTGATGGGTCAGTAAACATTAGGATTCAGCTCCTAGTTGTTCTGATGGGTCAGGAAACATTAGGATTCAGCTCCTAGGTGGTCTGAAATGGGTTTGGTAAACGTAGGGATTCCAGCTCCTAGTTGTTCTGATGGGTCAGTAAACATTAAGATTCACCTCCTAGTTGTTCTGATGGGTCAGTAAACATTAAGATTCAGCTCCTAGTTGTTCTGATGGGTCAGTAAACATTAAGATTCAGCACCTAGTTGTTCTGATGGGTCAGTAAACATTAGGATTCAGCTCCTAGTTTGTTTGTTGCTGAATGGGTCAGTAAACATTAAGCTTCACCTCCTAGTTGTTTCTGAATGGGTCCAGTAACTAGATTCAGCTCCTAGTTTCTGATGGGGTTCAGAAACATATAGGATATCACCTCCTAGTTTGTTCTTCTGATGGTCAGTCAAACAATTAGGATGCACCTCCTAGTTGTTCTGATGGGTCAGTAAACATTAATATTCAGCTCCTAGTTGTTCTGACGGGTCAGGAAACATTAGGATTACTCCTAGTGTGTTCTGATTTTGGGTATTGGTAACCATTAGGTTCAGCTCCTAGTTTGTTTGGCTGATGGGTCAGTAAACATTAAGACTTCACCTCCTAGTTGGTTCTGATGGTCATAAACATTAGATTGCCCCTCCTAGTTGTTCCTGATGGTCAGTACACATTAATATTCCCCTCCTTAGTTGTTACTGAGGGGGTCTTAGGGACTTTAACATTAGGATTCAGGGCTCCTAGTTGGTTTCTGATTGGGTCAGTAAACATTAAGATTCACCGTCCTAGTTGTTCTGATGGGGTAGTAAACGATTAAGATGCGAGCTCCTAGTTGTTCTGATTCGGGTTCAGTAAACATTAAAGATTCACCTCCTAGTTTGTTCTGATTGGGAGGTCTCTGTAACCAGGTAATCATGCAGCTCCTAGTTTGTTCTGATTGGGGTCAGTAAAACATTAAGATTCACCTCCTAGCATTTGTTCTGATTGTGGTCCCAGTAAACACATTAAGAGTGTCACCTCCGCTTAGTTTGTTCGATGGGTCAGGAAACCATAAGATTCATCTCCTAGGGTTGTTCTGATGGTCAGTAAACATTAAGTGATTCCTCTCCTAGTTGTTCTTGATGGGTCAGTAGCTAGATCATTATGGGTATTACTCTCCTAGTTGTTTGATGGGTTCGTGAATACTCATTAGGATTTTCACCTCCTAGTTTGTTCTGATATGGGTTCCAGTAAACCATTTCAAGATTTCACATCCTATTGTTTCTGAATGGTGTCAGTAAACATTAAGATTCACCTCCTAGTTGAGTGATTCTGATGGGGCTCGAGTAAAAAAACTTAGGATTCAGACCTCCTTAGTTTTGTTTCGATGGTCAGTTAAACATTAGATTTCTGCTGCCTCGTTGTTTCTGATGTTGTCATAAACGTTAAGATTCATCACCTCCTAGTTGGGTTCTCTCACGGGGTCATAACATTAGGATTCACTCCTAGTTTTTCTGATGGGTCAGTAAACGTAAGTGCTGCTCCTAGTTTTTCTTGATGGGTCAGTTAAACATAGAGGATGCAGCTCCTAGTTTTCTTGGATGGGTCAAGTATAAACATTAAGATTCAGCTCCTAGTTGTTCTGATGGGTCAGTAAACATTAAGATTCAGCACCTAGTTGTTCTGATGGGTCAGTAAACATTAGGATTCAGCTCCTAGTTGTTCTGATGGGTCAGTAAACATTAAGATTCACCTCCTAGTTGTTCTGATGGGTCAGTAAACATTAAGATTCAGCTCCTAGTTGTTCTGATGGGTCAGTAAACATTAGGATTCAGCTCCTAGTTGTTCTGATGGGTCAGTAAACATTAGGATGCAGATCCTAGTTGTTCTGATGGGTCAGTAAACCCCTCCCTCCATCTCTCTATATCTCCTTCCATCTATCTCTCCCTCTATCTCCCTCCTTCCAGCTCTCTCTCTCTCTCTCTCTCTCTCTCTCTCCCTCTATCTCTCCCTCCCCCTCTATCTCTCTCCCTCCCTCCCTCTATCTCTCCCTCTATCTCCCTCCCTCTCTCTATCTTCCTTCCTCCCTCCCTCCCTCCCTCTATCTCTCTCTCTCTCCCTCCCTCCCTCCATCTCTCTATCTCTCCGTCCATCTATCTCTCCCTCTATCTCCCCCCTACAGCTCTCTCTCTCTCTTTCACCCTCCCTATATCTCCCTCCATCTATCTCTCCCTCCCTCCACCTCCCTCCCTCCCTCCCCCCATCTCTCTCTCTCTATCTCTCACTCCCCATCTCCATCTTTTACCCCCTTGTCTCTCTTCACTCCCCCACCTCTCTCTCTGAGTTGTTGATTAGGACATATGCTACCTCCAACGATGCATTACTCATTACTCATTACTCATTACCCAGCTCCCCTGGCTGTGCTGGACTATGTGTCTGTCTGTGTGTTTGTATCTGTGTGTTCCTGTGTGTGTGTTTGTGTCTGTGTGTTCCTGTGTGTGTGTGTGTGTGTGTGTGTGTGTGTGTGTGTGTCTGTGTGTTCCTGTGTTCCTGTGTGTGTGTGTGTGTGTGTGTGTGTGTGTGTGTGTGTGTGTGTGTGTGTGTGTGTGTGTGTGTGTGTGTGTGTGTGTGTGTGTGTGTGTGTGTGTGTGTGTGTGACATTGAGGCTGGAGCACGGGCAAGGCTAGGACAGAGCTGGGATAGGATGGGCTGGGCTGGTGCCGGGCTTAGCTGTGTACTGGGCTGTGCAGAACTAGGGGTGGGATCTGTGTTTATATAGCCCAGGCAGACCCTCCGACCCATTCCCTCTCAGCCGGAGAACACAACCCTACCAGGACCGCTGCCAAGGGATTGCTCAGCATTTAACAAAGGAGAGAGACAGAGAGAGAGAGAGCGAGAGAGAGTGAGACACAGAGAGAGAGAGTGAGACAGAGAGAGAGAGTGTGAGACAGAGAGAGAGAGAGAGAGAGAGAGAGAGAGAGAGAGAGAGAGAGAGAGAGAGAGAGAGAGAGAGAGAAAAAAAAAAGAGGAGAGGAGGGGAAACAGCTCTGACATATTTAACACAGACTCCCATTCTCAACATACTCACACACACTGAGACAGACAGCAGACAAAACTCACAGCACATAGTCTCTGACAGGTAGGTAGACTTCAACACAGACAGACAGACTCTCTGAGACGGACGGCAGGCAGCATGTTTCTGTGGCGGCTCCCCCAGGCAGTGTGTCTGCTGTCGGTGTGTGTGTCGCTGACTCTTGGGTACGAAGACGATATCGAGGTGAACTATGGTGACAGTTACTACAACGAGATCACAGAGGGAGAGCCACTGGAGCGTAAGTCAAGTGTGTGTGTGTGTGTGTGTGTGTGTGTGTGTGTGTGTGTGTGTGTGTGTGTGTGTGTGTGTGTGTGTGTGTGTGTGTGTGTGTGTGTGTGTGTGTGTGTGTGTGTGTGTGTGTGTGTGTGTGTATGTGTGTGTGTGTGTGTGAACCGAATAAGTTTGAGCTCTGAATGCTGAGTAAGTAATATGTGGACTATGTCTGGAACTCTCACATGGACACATTTTCAACAGGATTAACCCATTATTGTTTCTGTTTATGCTTTTGCCATGACATTGGTTCCTTAGCCTCTCATACTAGGATAGATAATGTCTTCCATGTGTTAGGATAGATAATGTCTTCCATGTGTTAGGATAGATAATGTCTTCAATGTGTTAGGATAGATAATGTCTTCAATGTGTTAGGATAGATAATGTCTTCAATGTGTTAGGATAGATAATATATTCAATGCTGACCTGTGATGTTAATTTGTGGAACAACAAGTTGATCAAGTATTTGAACTGAATGAAACAATTAGGATTTAATGGAACATTAGTAAATTGACTTTGTTCAGTCACAGCCCACTGAATGCCAGTCGTGAGTGAATGAAGGTTTTAGTGTCAGGCTTGTTACTGACTTAAATCGGCCGGTCAAGAAGTCCAGGGTCGGAGTTAGAGTGCATAAATCTGCATGTTCAAAACCAGTGGAGGCTGTTGAGGGGAGGACGGCTCATTATAATGGGCTGACAGAGTAAATGGAATGGCATGGAAACCACGGAAACCACGGAAACCATGTGTTTGATACCATTCCACTCATTCCGGTCCAGCTATTACCACGAGCCAGTCCTCCCCATTTAAGGTGCCACCAACCTCCTGTGTTCAAAACGCAGACCATAAAAAAAACTCTAAGTTTTCAACCATTTTACCTGCCTTTTATATTAAAAGGCAACAATGTTTTTTGCTTCAATAGAGTGATATGGGGCGGGCAACTCTAGTTTTTCATCACACAAAATAAATTAATGTTTTACTTGAAGTTAATCTTGCATTTTTAACTTGCTAAAAAAACAACTCCCGGAGAAAAGTAACCACCAACCTCTGCCATCAATCAAGTCGCTGTCTGCTGACCTATAATGCCTGTTCTTGAATGCGGTGGAATTTGATTGGTCTTACAAGAGCAAAGATTTCTCATCCGAGTGGAGAAGTGCAACTGAAACACAAAATGTGTCTGAAGCCGAGCAGAAATTACAATCAGTTTAGATCTGCATTTACAAAACACAGCAAGATATATATATATATATATTTGTTTTAATTGTGTGAAAAAACACATAATTCTGCTTTAAGGCTCCTGGAAGTCTATTTAATAGGTATGATCGTCAGGCCTCTCTATGGCTGTGTTCAGTTAGTGTGTGTCCAGATATCATACTAAAAGAGTTTGATTTTAGAATCATTGTGGATCCGTTCTGCTTGTGTGGGTTGTAAAAGTCTGTCTAGATGTACTCTGTCCACTGTTGCTCTTTGTCAAGTGATTTATCTCTGGATAGGAAGTACGAAGAGTGTAATCATAGAGAGTGGGAGCACTGACTGTGTTTAGTGTGGCAGAGTTGACTGAGCACACCTGTACATGTTCTCTCTCTTCTCCTCTCTCCTCCTCTCTCCTCCTCTCTTCCCTCTCTTCTCCTCTCTTCTCCTCTCTTCCCTCTCTTCTCCTCTCTTCTCCTCTCTTCCCTCTCTCCTCTCTTCTCCTCTTCTCCTCTCTTCTCCTCTCTTCTCCTCTCTTCCCTCTTCTCCTCTCTTCTCCTCTCTTCTCCTCTCTTCTCTCTTCTCCTCTCTTCTCCTCTCTTCTCCTCTCTTCTCCTCTCTCCTCCTCTCTTCTCCTCTCTTCTCCTCTCTTCTCCTGTACCACTCTCCTCTCTTCTCCTTTCTTCTCCTCTCTTCTCTTCTCCTCTCTTCTCCTTTCTTCTCCTTTCTTCTCCTCTCTTCTCCTGTACCACTCTCCTCTCTTCTCCTTTCTTCTCCTCTCTTCTCCTTTCTTCTCCTCTCTTCTCTTCCCTCTCTCCTCTCTTCTCCTCTCTTCTCCTCCCTCTCTCCTCTCTCTTACTTGCCAGAGGGTACATTGAGTAAGTACGGTTCATAAATAATGTAAATAATCTGAACCAGTGTTTACTGAATGGTGAGTCACTTCCAATTCAGCTACTCTGAAATTTCCAAAAGCTTTCAGCTGGGTTATGAAGCAACAGACGTTTGGGAATCACTGCTCTACCTCTGTTAGTAGAGTCTATCTCCAGTAGTTGTGGCTGAGGGACTGTTCCTCAGTGTGTTCTGTCAGTGTTGGCTGTGAAAGTCTGGGCAGAGAGTAAGTTAAGCCGAGAGGAGACCGGGGGTTTTATCCTCCTATTGAGAACAGACCGTTATCAATAACTGGTTGTTGATCAAAGAAATACTATTTAATTGGGGAATTCTTCTCTCAGCTGTTTTGGAAGGTAGGCTCCTTGGTGTGTGTGTGTGTGTGTGTGTGTGTGTGTGTGTGTGTGTGTGTGTGTGTGTGTGTGTGTGTGTGTGTGTGTGTGTGTGTGTGTGTGTGTGTGTGTGTGTGTGTGTGTGTGTGTGTGTGTGTGTGTGGTTCGTACTCTAACAGAAAACCATAAACAAAAATAACATTGCTCAGGACAGTTTGTAATGTGATTTTACATTATTAAAGACAAAGCGGCCCAAACAAACACTGGTGAGTAACATCACACATTACCGTACCAGAGGGAGAGACCGTGCCAATAACTCAAACTGCCAGGACACAGGAAGAAGAAGAGAGGGAGAGATAGAGAACGAGACGTGTAGAGAGGAGAAGAGCGGGAAATAGATTGATACTGTTTCAAGCTAAGAAAAGGATCATCTGAGACAGAGATGGACAGTTGTCAGGAGAAAGGGACAATCTGAGAGAGAGATGGACAGTTGTCAGGAGAAAGGATAGGAATCTCCGTGTTGACTTAAAATGGATGAATACAAGTCATCTAACATACATGCCTGTCTCTTCCACCCCTCCTCTCCTTCCCTCTCTCTCCTCCCCTCTCTATCTCTCTCCTTCTCTCTCTCTCCTCCCCTCTTTCTCTCTCTCCCTTCCCCATTCCTCTCTCTCCCTTCCCCATTCCTCTCTCTCTCTCTCTCTCTCTCTCTCTCCTTCCCTCTCTCTCCTCCTCTCTCTCTCTCTCTCTCTCTCTCCTTCTCTCTCTCTCCTCCCCTCTTTCTCTCTCTCCCTTCCCCATTCCTCTCTCTCTCTCTCTCTCTCTCTCTCTCTCTCTCTCTCTCTCTGTCTCTCTCTCTCTCTCTCTCTCTCTCTCTCTCTCTCTCTCTCTCTCTCTCTCTCTCTCTCTCTCTCTCTCTCTCTCTCTCTCTCTCTCTCTCTCTCTCTCTCTCTCTCTCTCTCCCTCTCTCCAGCCACGGCCATCCCAACCCAAGCCCCCTGTAAGGTGACAGAGATGACTAAATGGGACAAGCTCTTCTCCATGCTGGAGAACTCTCAGATGAGGGAGAACATGCTTCTGCAGTACTCTGATGACATCATCAAGGTGGAGTTGGGGTCTCTGCGTGGAGAAATGCTAAAGTTGGTATACATATATATATATATATATAGGCACTTCCAATAATAATCATATAGTGGGTGCTTATATGTGTCCTATTTCACACCTGTACAAGCGTGTATTACTTGGAAATGTTTATTTTTTTGTTGCATACCCCGCTCTACCTGAGACACGTTCGGAGATCACAGCCAGGGTCTGTGGTGTGTGACCTATGGGGTCTGCCATTCAACGGTGACCTTGGAACACTTAAGGTTCAAGGGCACATCAACAGACTCGGTTCTGGGATTTGAACCACTAGTCTACCTGCCACCAACTAATATACAAGCACTATGTGGGAAAAGTACCCAATTGTCATACTTGAGTAAAAGTAAATAGAAAATGACTCAAGTAAAAGTGAAAGTCACCCATTAAAATACTACTTGAGTAAAAGTCTAAAAGTATTTGGTTTAAAATATACAAGTCCTAGTACCCACTCAGGGTTCCTGAGTGGCGCAGCGGTCTAAGGATCTGCATCTCAGTGCAAGAGGCGTCACTACGGTCAAATCAAATCAAAGTTGATTTGTCACGTGCGCCGAATACAACAGGTGTAGACCTTACAGTGAAATTCTGAATACAACGGGTGTAGACCTTACAGTGAAATGCTGAATACAACAGGTGTAGACCTTACAGTGAAATGCTGAATACAACAGGTGTAGACCTTACAGTGAAATGCTGAATACAACGGGTGTAGTAGACCTTACAGTGAAATGCTTACTTACAGGCTCTAACCAATAGTGCAAAAAGGGTATTAGGTGAACAATAGGTAGGTAAAGAAATAAAACAACAGAAAAAAGACAGGCTATATAGTAGCGAGGCTATATACAGTAGCGAGGCTATAAAAGTAGCGAGGCTACATACAGACACTGGTTAGTCAGGCTGATTGAGGTAGTATGTACATGTAGGTATGGTTAAAGTGACTATGCATATATGATGAACAGAGAGTAGCAGTAGCGTAAAGAGGGGTTGACGGGTGGTGGGACACAATGCAGACAGCCCGGTTAGCCAATGTGCGGGAGCACTGGTTGGTCAGGTCAATTTAGGTAGTATGTACATGAATGTATAGTTAAAGTGACTATGCATATAAGATAAACATAGAGTAGCAGCAGCGTAAAAGGGGGGTTGGGGGGGGCACACAATGCAAATAGTCCGGGGAGCCATTTGGTTACCTGTTCAGGAGTCTTATGGCTTGGGGGTAAAAACTGTTGAGAAGCCTTTTTGTCCTAGACTTGGCACTCTGGTACCGCTTGCCATGCGGTAGTAGAGAGAACAGTCTATGACTGGGGTGGCTGGAGACTTTGACAATTTTTAGGGCCTTCCTCTGACACCGCCTGGTATAGAGGTCCTGGATGGCAGGCAGCTTAGCCCCAGTGATGTACTGGGCCGTACGCACTTCCCTGTGTGGTGCATTGTGGTCGGAGGTCAAGCAATTGCCGTACCAGGCAGTGATACAACCAGTCAGGATGCTCTCGATGTTGCAGCTGTAGAACCTTTTGAGGGTCTCAGGACCCATGCCAAATCTTTTTTGTTTCCTGAGGGGGAATAGGCTTTGTCATGCCCTCTTCACGACTGTCTTGGTCTGTTTGGACCATTCTAATTTGTTGGTTGAACTTGAAGCTCTCAACCTGCTCGATGAGAATGGGGACGTGCTCGGTGCTCCTTTTCCTGTAGTCCACAATCATCTCCTTAGTCTTGTTTACGTTGAGGGATAAGTTGTTATTCTGGCACCACCCGGCCAGGTCTCTGACCTCCTCCCTATAGGCTGTCTTGTCGTTGTCGGTGATCAGGCCTACCACTGTTGTGTCGCCTGCAAACTTAATGATGGTGTTGGAGTTGTGCAAGGCCATGCAGTCGTGGGTGAACAGGGAGTACAGGAGGGGACTGAGCACGCACCCCTGGGGTGCTCCAGTGTTGAGGATCAGCGTGGCAGATGTGTTGCTACCTACCCTCACCACCTGGGGGCGGCCCGTCAGGAAGTCCAGGATCCAGTTGCAGAGGGAGGTGTTTAGTCCCTGGTTCGAATCCAGGCTGAATCACATCTGGTCGTGATTGGGAGTCCCATAGGTCGGCACACAATTGGCCCAGCGTCATTCGGGTTTGCCGGGGTAGGCCGTCATTGTAAATAAGAATTTGTTCTTAACTGACTTGCCTAGTAAAATAAAGGTTAAAATAAAAAGTATTAAGCATTTAGTAATTGTAACTGCTAAAATTTACTTAAGTATCAAAAGTAAAAGTATAAATAATTTCAAATTCATTCTATCAAGCAAACCAGACGGCACCATTCTCTTGTTTTTTAAATGTACGGATAGCCAGGGAAACACTCCAACACGCAGACATCATATATAAATGAAGCATGTGTGTCTAGTGAGTCCTCCAGATCAGAGACAGTAGGGATGACCAGGGATGTTCTCTGTTTAGTGAGTCCTCCAGATCAGATGCAGTAGGGATGACCAGGGATGTTCTCTGTCTAGTGAGTCTTCCAGATCAGATGCAGTAGGGATGACCAGGGATGTTCTCTGTTTAGTGAGTCCTCCAGATCAGATGCAGTAGGGATGACCAGGGATGTTCTCTGTTTAGTGAGTCCTCCAGATGAGAGAAAGTAGGGATGACCAGGGATGTTCTCTGTTTAGTGAGTCCTCCAGATCAGATGCAGTAGGGATGACCAGGGATGTTCACTGTTTAGTGAGTCCTCCAGATCAGAGGCAGTAGGGATGACCAGGGATGTTCTCTGTTTAGTGAGTCCTCCAGATCAGATGCAGTAGGGATGACCAGGGATGTTCACTGTTTAGTGAGTCCTCCAGATCAGAGGCAGTAGGGATGACCAGGGATGTTCTCTGTTTAGAGAGTCCTCCAGATCAGAGGCAGTAGGGATGACCAGGGATGATCTCTGTTTAGTGAGTCTGCCAGATCAGAGGCAGTAGGGATGACCATGGATGTTCTCTGTTTAGTAAGTCCGCCAGATCAGAGGCAGTAGATGACCAGGGATGTTCACTGTTTAGAGAGTCCTCCAGATCAGGTTTAGTAGGGATGACCAGGGATGTTCTCTGTTTAGTGAGTCCTCCAGATGAGAGACAGTAGGGATGACCAGGGACGTTCTCTTGATAAGTGTGTGAATTGGACCATGTTCCTGTCCTGCTAAGCATTCAAAATGTAATGAGTGCTTTTGGGTGTCAGGGAAAATGTATGGAGAAAAAAGTACAATATTTTCTTTAGGAATGTAGTGAAGTAAAAGTAAATGTTGTCAAAAATATAAATAGTAAAGTACAGATTCCCCGAAAAACTACTTAAGTATTACTTTGAAATATTTTTACTTAAGTACTTTACACCACTGATAGGCACGAATATATAGGCCATCTCAGCCAATGGAACAGAACCACCAATCCCAATACGACCCAAATCGACCTTTACCAACCCCAAATCGACCTTTACCAAACCCAAATTGACCTTTACCAAACCCAAATCGACCTTTACCAATCCCAAATCGACCTTTACCAAACCACCAATCCCAAATCGACCTTTACCAAACCACCAATCCCAAATCAACCTTTACCAAACCACCAATCCCAAATCGACCTTTACCAATCCCAAATCGACCTTTACCAAACCACCAATCCCAAATCGACCTTTACCAAACCACCAATCCCAAATCAACCTTTACCAAACCACCAATCCCAAATCGACCTTTACCAATCCCAAATCGACCTTTACCAAACCCAAATCGACCTTTACCAAACCACCAATCCCAAACCAACCTTTTGCCAAACCACCAATCCCAAATCGACCTTTACCAAACCACCAATCCCAAATCGACCTTTACCAAACCCAAATCGACCTTTACCAATCCCAAATCGACCTTTACCAATCCCAAATCCAAATCGACCTTTACCAATCCCAAATCGACCTTTGTCAAACCACCAATCCCAAATCAATCCCCTAAATTCTGTGCACCTGTGTATATCTGAAAGGAGTTCATCTGTAATGTAGCCTACTTCCTGGTCTCTGATGTAATCCCTCTTCTCCTGACTCCAGGTTCGTGGCTCAGTACGGAGGGGCCTGTGGCGTTGCGGTGGAGACTGCTGGACGGAGGATGTCCATGCAGATGGAAGCTCGCCTCAAGGAGAGCCTGGAGCATCTCAGGCAAGATCGGAGCATTGCTGCTGGGAAATCTGCAGGTAATTCTGGGAATAGCCACCAGGAGACGCTGTTACAGCAGCTCCTCACCGTGGCGCGGACACAGGCTTCCCGACTCGTCAAGCTAGAAAATATCTGCCTGAGTAATCCAGGACCCGTAACGCCACCAGAGGCAAAGGTGGAAGACCTGCAGCAGGATGTGGTGTCGGCAGAGATGCTGATTGCCCTGGTGACAGAGCTGGCGAAGACGAGGTCAGTGCTGGAACTAGCGTTCAAGTCGGCACAGCAACGCCACCTGCCTGCAGGTGAGAACGCCTCTTCCTGTGTCACTATACATCCTGCCATCCTTTACATCACTTCCTGTGTCACTATACATCCTACCATCCTTTACATCACTTCCTGTGTCACTATACATCCTACCATCCTTTACATCACTTCCTGTGTCACTATACATCCTACCATCCTTTACATCACTTCTCAACATCCTACCATCCTTTACATCACTTCTCAACCAGGGGGTTCTACTTTCGACAGGCGGTACTTGACCCAATCAGGGGTCCTACTTTCGACAGGCGGTACTTGACCCAATCAGGGGTGCTACTTTCCCCAGGGGGTACTTGACCCAATCAGGGGTGCTACTTTCCACAGGGCGTACTTGACCCAATCAGGGGTGCTACTTTCCACAGGGGGTACTTGACCAATCAGGGGCGCTACTTTCCACAGGGGGTACTTGACCCAATCAGGGGTGCTACTTTCCACAGGGCGTACTTGACCCAATCAGGGGTGCTACTTTCCACAGGGGGTACTTGACCAATCAGGGGCGCTACTTTCCACAGGGGGTACTTGACCCAATCAGGGGTGCTACTTTCCACAGGTGGTACTTGACCCAATCAGGGGTGCTACTTTCCACAGGGGGTACTTGACCCAATCAGGGGTGCTACTTTCCACAGGGGGTACTTGACCCAATCAGGGGGTGCTACTTTCCACAGGGGGTACTTGACCCAATCAGGGGGTGCTACTTTCCACAGGGGGTACTTGACCCAATCAGGGGTGCTACTTTCCACAGGTGGTACTTGACCCAATCAGGGGTGCTACTTTCCACAGGGGGTACTTGACCCAATCAGGGGGTGCTACTTTCCACAGGGGGTACTTGACCCAATCAGGGGTGCTACTTTCCACAGGGGGTACTTGACCCAACCAGGGGTGCTACTTTCCACAGGCGGTACTTGACCCAATCAGGGGGTGCTACTTTCCACAGGGGGTACTTGACCCAATCAGGGGTGCTACTTTCCACAGGGGGTACTTAACCCAACCAGGGGTGCTACTTTCCACAGGGGGTACTTGACCCAATCAGGGGGTGCTACTTTCCACAGGGGGTACTTGACCCAATCAGGGGTTCTACTTTCCACAGGGGGTACTTAACCCAACCAGGGGTGCTACTTTCCACAGGGGGTACTTGACCCAATCAGGGGTGCTACTTTCCACAGGCAGTACTTGACCCAATCAGGGGTGCTACTTTCCACAGGGGGTACTTGACCCAATCAGGGGTGCTACTTTCCACAGGCGGTACTTGACCCAATCAGGGGGTGCTACTTTCCACAGGGGGTACTTGACCCAATCAGGGGTTCTACTTTCCACAGGGGGTACTTGACCCAATCAGGGGGTGCTACTTTCCACAGGGGGTACTTAACCCAATCAGGGGGTGCTACTTTCCACAGGGGGTACTTGACCCAATCAGGGGGTGCTACTTTCCACAGGGGGTACTTAACCCAATCAGGGGGTGCTACTTTCCACAGGGGGTACTTGACCCAATCAGGGGTGCTACTTTCCACAGGCGGTACTTGACCCAATCAGGGGGTGCTACTTTCCACAGGGGGTACTTGACCCAATCAGGGGTTCTACTTTCCACAGGGGGTACTTGACCCAATCAGGGGGTTCTACTTTCCACAGGGGGTACTTGACCCAATCAGGGGGTGCTACTTTCCACAGGGGGTACTTGACCCAATCAGGGGTTCTACTTTCCACAGGGGGTACTTGACCCAATCAGGGGTGCTAATTTCCACAGGGGGTACTTGACCCAATCAGGGGTGCTACTTTCCACAGGGGGTACTTGACCCAATCAGGGGGTGCTACTTTCCACAGGGCGTACTTAACCCAATCAGGGGGTGCTACTTTCCACAGGGGGTACTTGACCAATCAGGGGTGCTACTTTCCACAGGGGGTACTTGACCCAATCAGGGGGTGCTACTTTCCACAGGGGGTACTTGACCAATCAGGGGTGCTACTTTCCACAGGGGGTACTTGACCAATCAGGGGTGCTACTTTCCACAGGGGGTACTTGACCAATCAGGGGTGCTACTTTCCACAGGGGGTACTTGACCCAATCAGGGGGTGCTACTTTCCACAGGCGGTACTTGACCCAATCAGGGGGTGCTACTTTCCACAGGGGGTACTTAACCCAATCAGGGGGTGCTACTTTCCACAGGGGGTACTTAACCCAATCAGGGGGTGCTACTTTCCACAGGCGGTACTTGACCCAATCAGGGGGTGCTACTTTCCACAGGGGGTACTTGATCCAATCAGGGGGTGCTACTTTCCACAGGCGGTACTTGACCCAATCAGGGGGTGCTACTTTCCACAGGGGGTACTTAACCCAATCAGGGGGTGCTACTTTCCACAGGGGGTACTTAACCCAATCAGGGGGTGCTACTTTCCACAGGCGGTACTTGACCCAATCAGGGGGTGCTACTTTCCACAGGGGGTACTTAACCCAATCAGGGGGTGCTACTTTCCACAGGCGGTACTTGACCCAATCAGGGGGTGCTACTTTCCACAGAGGGTACTTAACCCAATCAGGGGGTGCTACTTTCCACAGGGGGTACTTGACCCAATCAGGGGTTCTACTTTCCACAGGCGGTACTTGACCCAATCAGGGGGTGCTAGTACTTGGCCTATCCTCAGCGGGTACTTGAGAAGACTCATGGGACCATAGGCCTACTGGTAAAATGCACATGAGGGGTTAGTTCAGGGGTACTCCGGGCCGAGCAACATGTCCTTGGTCATAACACAAACATGCAACGATAATAAAAGTTCACTTTTGTTTTTTAAATTAATTGTGTAATTGCAGACATTTTTGTGACTGAAAGATATTCTCTTTATTTTTCCATTCTCTGTCCTGGATCTTTCATCATTGATGAAAGATCCAGGACAGAGAATGGAAAAATAAAGAGAATATCTTTCAGTAACCAGGTTGAGAAGCTCTGCTCTACATAATGTAGAAAATGTATGTTTAAACACCATCAGGTAATACAGCACCCCTCTTACAAGAATCACACCAGACATCCCTCCCAGGCAATTTGATCCTTACAACCCATTGATCCTTGAAATTATGAATATAGCAAATATATACCTAGAGTATGAATATAAAAATATTTCTGGTCCATTTTCCTTATAACAGGGATTCATATCAGAGTGCCTTTCCATGTTCCAAACCCAGTCTCTGCATCTGTGATCTCTATCTGTGTGTCTCTATCTGTAAGGATCTGAGCCTACCCACGTCCTGTACAGACCTCTACCTGCTTACTCTGTTGGAATTCAATCAAAAACAACATGAGCCCAGGTCTTCAGAGAGCCAGCTCCAGTTCCAGTTCCATGCATGAATCAGATAAAACCTCAATGCTGTGTTTATATCACACACACACACACACACACACACACACACACACACACACACACACACACACACACACACACACACACACACACACACACACACACACACACACAGGTATAATCATTAGCAGGTCGGCACAGCAACCACAACAAAGCACCCTGGGAAGCAGAACCAGATGGGAACGGTTAGCCCCGGAGAGAAACCTGAGACAAATCTAACGTCAATATTTAGGGTCTGGTAGGAAGAGTCAATCACTGTGTGTGTCATAACCTAGATATTAGACTGCTGCTGTAGAGAGAGGGGGAAGGGAGCTGTCCACACTGATTTAAAACACCCTTAGTAATACAGGAATCATACATAATCACACACACAAAGACTGATTCAAACCTCCAGCAGTGATTTCCTCTCCTGGTCTGACTCTTGGCTGATGCATTATCTCATGGTGTTATTACCCAGTGGTGGAAAAAGGACCCGATTGTCATACTTGAGTAAAAGTATAGATTCCTTAATAGAAAATGACTCAAGTAAAAGTGAAAGTCACCCATTAAAATACTACTTGAGTAAAAGTCTAAAAGTATTTGGTTTTAAATATACTTAAGTATCAAAAGAAAATGTAATTGCTAAAATATACTTAAGTATCAAAAGTAGAAGTAAAAGTATAAATAATAAAACATGACCTTATATTAAGCAAAGCAGACGGCACCATTTTCTTATTTTTAAAATTGAAGGAAAGCCAGGGGCACACTACAACACTCAGACATCATTACAGATAGCCAGGGACACACTCCAACAGTCAGACATCATTACAGATAGCCAGGGACACACTCCAACACTCAGACATTATTACAGATAGCCAGGGTCACACTCCAACACTCAGACATTATTACAGATAGCCAGGGACACACTACAACACTCAGACATCATTACAGATAGCCAGGGACACACTCCAACACTCAGACATTATTACAGATAGCCAGGGTCACACTCCAACACTCAGACATTATTACAGATAGCCAGGGTCACACTCCAACACTCAGACATTATTACAGATAGCCAGGGACACACTACAACACTCAGACATCATTACAGATAGCCAGGGACACACTCCAACACTCAGACATTATTACAGATAGCCAGGGACACACTACAACACTCAGACATCATTACAGATAGCCAGGGACACACTACAACACTCAGACATCATTACAGATAGCCAGGGACACACTCCAACACTCAGACATTATTACAGATAGCCAGGGACACACTACAACACTCAGACATTATTACAGATAGCCAGGGACACACTACAACACTCAGACATCATTACAGATAGCCAGGGGCCCACTCCAACACTCAGACATCATTACAGATAGCCAGGGACACACTCCAACACTCAGACATCATTACAGATAGCCAGGGACACACTCCAACACTCAGACATCATTACTGATAGCCAGGGACACACTCCAACACTCAGACATTATTACAGATAGCCAGGGACACACTACAACACTCAGACATCATTACAGATAGCCAGGGGCACACTCCAACACTCAGACATCATTACAGATAGCCAGGGACACAGTCCAACACTCAGACATCATTACAGATAGCCAGGGACACACTCCAACACTCAGACATCATTACAGATAGCCAGGGACACACTCCAACACTCAGACATCATTACAGATAGCCAGGGGCACACTCCAACACTCAGACATCATTACAGATAGCCAGGGGCACACTCCAACACTCAGACATCATTACAGATAGCCAGGGACACACTCCAACACTCAGACATCATTACAGATAGCCAGGGACACACTCCAACACTCAGACATCATTACTGATAGCCAGGGGCACACTCCAACAC
This sequence comes from Salvelinus namaycush, assembly GCF_016432855.1. Taxonomy (NCBI): domain Eukaryota; kingdom Metazoa; phylum Chordata; class Actinopteri; order Salmoniformes; family Salmonidae; genus Salvelinus; species Salvelinus namaycush. The sequence continues at coordinate 165,935 of NW_024057853.1, forward strand.
TCAGACATCATTACAGATAGCCAGGGGCACACTCCAACACTCAGACATCATTACAGATAGCCAGGGACACACTCCAACACTCAGACATCATTACAGATAGCCAGGGACACACTCCAACACTCAGACATCATTACAGATAGCCAGGGACACACTCCAACACTCAGACATCATTACAGATAGCCAGGGACACACTCCAACACTCAGACATCATTACAGATAGCCAGGGACACACTCCAACACTCAGACATCATTACAGATAGCCAGGGGCACGATCCAACTCTAAGACATCATTACTGATAGCCAGGGGCACACTCCAACTCTAAGACATCATTACAGATAGCCAGGGGCACGATCCAACTCTAAGACATCATTACAGATAGCCAGGGGCACGATCCAACTCTAAGACATCATTACAGATAGCCAGGGGCACGATCCAACACTCAGACATCATTACAGATAGCCAGGGGCACGATCCAACTCTAAGACATCATTACAGATAGCCAGGGGCACACTCCAACACTCAGACATCATTACAGATAGCCAGGGGAACACTCCAACACTCAGACATCATGTACAGACAGCCAGGGGAACACTCCAACACTCAGACATTATTACAGATAGCCAGGGGCACACTCCAACTCTAAGACATCATTACAGATAGCCAGGGGCACGATCCAACTCTAAGACATCATTACAGATAGCCAGGGGCACACTCCAACTCTAAGACATCATTACTGATAGCCAGGGGCACACTCCAACTCTAAGACATCATTACAGATAGCCAGGGGCACGATCCAACTCTAAGACATCATTACAGATAGCCAGGGGCACACTCCAACTCTAAGACATCATTACTGATAGCCAGGGGCACACTCCAACTCTAAGATATCATTACAGATAGCCAGGGGCACACTCCAACTCTAAGACATCATTACTGATAGCCAGGGGCAAGATCCAACTCTAAGACATCATTACAGATAGCCAGGGGCACGATCCAACACGCAGACATCATTACAGATAGCCAGGGGCACGATCCAACTCTAAGACATCATTACTGATAGCCAGGGGCACGATCCAACACTCAGACATCATTACTGATAGCCAGGGGCACACTCCAACACTCAGACATCATTTACAGATAGCCAGGGGCACACTCAAACTCTAAGACATCAGCTATAAAATATACGTTTGTGTTTAGTGAGTCCTCCAGATCAGAGGCAGTAGGGATGACCAGGGATGTTCTCTGTTTAGAGAGTCCTCCAGATCAGAGGCAGTAGATGACCAGGGATCTTCTCTGTTTAGTGAGTCCTCCAGGTCAGAGGCAGTAGGGATGACCAGGGATGTTCTCTGTTTAGTGAGTCCTCCAGAACAGAGACAGCAGGGATGACCAGGGATGTTCTCTGTTTAGTGAGTCCTCCAGATCAGAGGCAGTAGGGATGACCAGGGATGTTCTCTGTTTAGTGAGTCCTCCAGATCAGAGGCAGTAGGGATGACCAGGGATGTTCTCTGTTTAGTGAGTCCTCCAGATCAGAGGCAGTAGGGATGACCAGGGATGTTCACTGTTTAGTGAGTCCTCCAGATCAGAGGCAGTAGGGATGACCAGGGATGTTCTCTGTTTAGTGAGTCCTCCAGATCAGAGACAGTAGCAATGACCAGGGATGTTCTCTGTTTAGTGAGTCCTCCAGATCAGAGACAGTAGGGATGACCAGGGATGTTCTCTGTTTAGTGAGTCCTCCAGATCAGAGACAGTAGGGATGACCAGGGATGTTCTCTGTTTAGTGAGTCCTCCAGATCAGAGACAGTAGGGATGACCAGGGATGTTTTATTGATTAGTGTGTGAATTGGACCAAGTTCCTGTCCTGCTAAGCATTCTAAACGTAACAAGTACTTTTGGGTGTCAGGGAAAATGTACGGAGTAAAAAGTACAATATTTTCTATAGGAATGTAGTGAAGTAAAAGTAAAAGTAGTCAAAAATATCAATAGTAAAGTACAGATACCCCCAAAAAACGACTTAAGTTGTACTTTAAAGAATTGTTACTTATGTACTTTTCTTCTTCTTTTTGTATTTTTAAATAATGAAAAGTCCTAATCTGTATGACGGCAAAAAGGCCATTTTGGAACAAAGGATGAGCCTTAATGATCTACTGGAGAACCAGTTGGGGTTTCAGTATTACTTATTTATGAGTGAAGCTTTTAGCGAGAGGTTTAAAGCTTTAATATTTAATCATTTTTAGCCCACCAAACTCATATTTATTATATAAATAGACACGTTTAATTTAGTCTGTCCTAGCATTTCAAAATAAAATGAAATATTTTTTGCTCATATGATTTTTAAAAACGAGTCATCTGGAGGAAGTAGGCAGTGCCATTATAGTAAGTCAGTAAACTGGACCTGTCACGCCCTGGCCTTAGTTTCTTTGTTTTCTTTATTATTTTAGTTAGGTCAGGGTGTGACATGGGGAATGTATGTGTTTTTTGTAGTGTCTAGGGTGGTTGTAAAGTTTAGGGGGTTTATTAGAGTAGTTGGGTTCATGTTTAGTATAGAAGTCTAGCTGTGTCTATGGTTGAGTGTAGGTATCTAGGAAAGTCTATGGTTGCCTGAATTGGGTCTCAATTAGAGACAGCTGGTTATTGTTGTCTCTGATTGGGAGCCATATTTAAGGCAACCATAGGCTTTAGCTGTTTGTGGGGAATTGTCTATGTCGATGTTCTATGTTGCATGTATGCACTTAGTTCTTGCTTAGCTTCACGTTCGTCTGTTTGTTGTTTTTGTTTCGGTTTTTTCCTTCTTCTAATAAAGAGAAGATGTACTTTCCACGCGCTGCGCCTTGGTCCTCTCTCAGTCCCTTTGACGATCGTGACAGAATTCCCCACCAATCTACGACCAAGTGGCGTGTCAAGCGGCAACAGGATCCACCTACACAGGATTCATGGACATGGGAGGAGATACTGGATGGTAAGGGGCCTTGGGCACAACCGGGAGAATATTGCCTCCCTCGTGAAGAGCTGGAGGCAGCTAAAGCCGAGAGGAGGCGATATGAGGAGGCAGCACGGAAGCAAGGCTGGAAGCCCGTGAGTACAACCCAAAAATTTCTTGGGGGGGGCCTTAAAGGGAGTGTGGCGAAGTCAGGTAGGAGACCTGCGCCTACTCCCTGTACTTACCGTGGAGAGCGAGAGTACGGGCAGACACCGTGTTACGCAGTAGAGCGCATGGTGTCTCCTGTACGCGTGCATAGCCCGGTTCGGTACATTCCAGCTCCACGTATCGGCCGGGCTAGATTGAGCGTTGAGCCGGATGTCATGAAGCCGGTCCAACGTATCTGGTCACCAGTGCGTCTCCTCGGGCCGGCGTACATGGCACCAGCCTTACGCATGGTGTCCCCGGTTCGCCTACATAGCCCGGTGCGGGTTATTCCACCTCCCCGCACTGGTCGGGCGACGGGGAGCATACAACCAGGTAAGGTTGGGCAGGCTCAGTGCTCAAGGGAGCCAGTACGCATGCACGGTCCGGTATTTCCGGCGCCACCTCCCCGCCCCGACCCAGTACCACCAGTGCCTCCTCCACGCACTAGCCCTATGGTGCGTGTCTCCAGCCCTTTGCCACCGGTGCCTACACCACGCACCAAGCCTCCTGTGTGTCCCCAGAGTCCTGTGCGTCCTGTTGCTGCTCCCCGCACTAGCCCTGAGATGCGTGTCCCCAGCCCGGTACCACCAGTTCCGGCACCACGCACCAGGCCTACAGTGCGCCTCAGCCGGCCAGAGTCTGCCGTCTGCACAGCGGGGCCTGAACTGCCCGTCTGCCAAGCGCCATCTGAGCCACCCGTCTGCCAAGCGCCATCTGAGCCATCCGTCTACCCAGCGCCATCTGAGCCATCCGTCTGCCCCGAGCCGTCAGAGCCGTCCGTCTGTCCCGAGCCGTCAGAGCCGTTCGTCAGTCAGGAGCCGCTAGAGCCATTCGTCAGTCAGGATCTGCCAGAGCCGCCAACCAGACAGGATCTGCCAGAGCCGCCAACCAGACAGGATCTGCCAGAGCCGCCAACCAGACAGGATCTGCCAGAGCCGCCTACCAGACAGGATCAGCCAGATCCGTCAGCCAGCCATGAGCAGCCAGATCCGTCAGCCAGCCATGAGCAGCCAGATCCGTCAGCCAGCCATGAGCAGCCAGATCCGTCAGCCAGCCATGAGCAGCCAGATCCGTCAGCCAGCCATGAGCAGCCAGATCCGTCAGCCAGCCATGAGCAGCCAGATCCGTCAGCCAGCCATGAGCAGCCAGATCCGTCAGCCAACCATGAGCCGTCCAGCCAGGATCCGCCAGAGCCGTCCAGCCAGGATCCGCCAGAGCCGTCATCCAGCCAGGATCCGTCCCTCAGTCCGGAGCTGCCGTCCCTCAGTCCGGAGCTGCCGTCCCTCAGTCCGGAGCTGCCGTCCCTCAGTCCGGAGCTGCCGTCCCTCAGTCCGGAGCTGCCGTCCCTCAGTCCGGAGCTGCCGTCCCTCAGTCCGGAGCTGCCCCTTATCCTGGTGCTGCCCCTTATCCTGGTGCTGCCCCTTATCCTGGTGCTGCCCCTTATCCTGGTGCTGCCCCTTAGTCCGGTGCTGCCCCTTAGTCCGGTGCTGCCCCTTAGTCCGGTGCTGCCCCTTAGTCCGGTGCTGCCCCTTAGTCCGGTGCTGCCCCTTAAACCAGTGGGGTTAATGTGGAGGGTGGCCATTTGGAGGAGGCTACGGAGGCGGGTAGTGACTGTGGTGGGGTGGGGACCACGACCAGTGCCGGAGCCGCCGCCGTGGACGAACGCCCACCCAGACCCTCCCCTAGACTGTGTGCTGGTGCGCCCGGAGTTCGCACCTTAAGGGGGGGGTTATGTCACGCCCTGGCCTTAGTTTCTTTGTTTTCTTTATTATTTTAGTTAGGTCAGGGTGTGACATGGGGAATGTATGTGTTTTTTGTAGTGTCTAGGGTGGTTGTAAAGTTTAGGGGGTTTATTAGAGTAGTTGGGTTCATGTTTAGTATAGAAGTCTAGCTGTGTCTATGGTTGAGTGTAGGTATCTAGGAAAGTCTATGGTTGCCTGAATTGGGTCTCAATTAGAGACAGCTGGTTATTGTTGTCTCTGATTGGGAGACCTATTTAAGGCAACCATAGGCTTTAGCTGTTTGTGGGGAATTGTCTATGTCGATGTTCTATGTTGCATGTATGCACTTAGTTCTTGCTTAGCTTCACGTTCGTCTGTTTGTTGTTTTTGTTTCGGTTTTTTCCTTCTTCTAATAAAGAGAAGATGTACTTTCCACGCGCTGCGCCTTGGTCCTCTCTCAGTCCCTTTGACGATCGTGACAGGACCAAAGAGTTTTTCAATGTGATTTTTCCATAAATAGACAAGTATTTACCTCTCCATGGTTGCAGAATCTTATCTATTGAAATTAATTGTGGTAAATTAATTTATATTGAGATTGAGATGTGAATAACAAGTATGTCTACTTCACCATCCACCCATTTTGTAGGTAAACTACAAGGTAGTGGAAACACTGTGTTTTTTTACGATCCAATACGTAATATGTTACACCTGTCATAATTAGGTTTTAATCCAGAGAGGCTAGAAAAGTGATCGAGATCTTTAATGAGACTGTGCAGGGATCCAGATTGCGGACTTAAGTACTTTAAACCACTGTTATTATCCCATTTATAGATCACACACAGTAGCACACACACACACACACACACACACACAGTAGCACACACACACACACACACACACACACACACAGACACACACACAGACACAGACACAGACACAGACACAGACACACACACACACACACACGCACACACGCACGCAGGCCTACAATGTGCACAATCAAACGAGAGAGTTGTGTTTGTGATAAGAAACAGAGCATCCAGGTGTATTATTTGGTCGCCTAAAGGACAGAGAGAGCAAAGAAGGAGGGCTCTCGCCGAGCGGGAAAAGGACAAGAACAGGGGGAAAAACGTCCCGTCTATGACATCATCGACCGCATCATCACCGACCGCAAACCTGAGCCTCAGCCACCCTCTGTTCTCTGATCACACCATAGTCTACCGCTCAAATACTTTTACTTCTCTCTATTGGCATGCAAGACTGTTAAACGTTCAACCATAGCGATCCTATATAGATCGTTCTATAGTCATTCATATTGGGTCGAACAATGTTACCAATGAAGATCTCTCACAGGGTTTATATTGAACAGCCCTTAGCCATGGTATATTGGCCATATATCCACACCCCCTCTGGCCTTTTTGCTTAAATATACCACGGCTTTCAGCCAATCACCACTCAGAGTTCGAACCACCCAGTTTAGACATACATCATGAATATCTAGCTCCGTGTTTCTTGATGTGAAAACCTTTTGGATAAAGACTTGACGATCTGGTCATCCGTAGTGCTTCTGAGAACAGAGCAAAGCCCTGAAGAAGCCCTGTGAGGCAGCATGCTGGCAGATGGCAGGGCCTGTTTCCCTTTCTCTTCCTTTAAACAAATGAAGTAAGAATGTAAATAAGACTTATAACAAGAGGAAAAGAACAATGACAAAAGTAGAAGTAGATTTTGACTTTTCGTCATCTTGTGGTTTCCTAAATTGGTCATCTTGCAGATCAATTAATAACCGTAAAATGACTAAAGCAATTCTCTGATCCTCTCCTCCCTCCCTCTTCTCTCCCAGGCTGTGAGACCGCTCTTCTCTTCCCTATGCGTTCCCGTCGTATCTTCTCCTCGGTGACACCAGACCTCCCTCTCTCCCTCTCTTCCTTCACCGTGTGCCTGTGGGCTAAGCCCGTCTCCGTCTCCAACAGAACCGTGCTGTTCTCCTACGGAACCAAACGGAACCCCTATGAGATCCAGCTGCTTCTCAGTGGAACCAGGGCTCTCTTCACCGTGGGAGGAGAGGCTCACCTGGTGGAGGGGCGGGGCGTGGCGAGAGGAGGAATTTGGACCCACATATGTGGGGCTTGGAGCTCTGAGCAGGGCATAGCGTCACTGTGGGCCAATGGACACAGAGTGGCATTCACACCCGGGGTGGCCGAGGGCCACGTGTTACCCAATGGAGGCTCCCTCCAGCTGGGGCAGGAGAAGAACGACGGTGGGGTCTCTGGAGGGTCAGATGGCAGTGGGAGTCAGATGCCTGGGTTTGACGGAGGCTTCGATGCCAAGTTGGCGTTCACTGGGAAGATGACGGGGGTGAACATGTGGGACAGCGTGCTGACGGAGGAGGAGATATCCCAGCTGGCTTTGCAGGACGGCGAGGGATGTGAGCAGAGGGGGAACGTAGTTGGGTGGGGCTTGACGGAGATCGTGCCTCACGGGGGTGCTCAGTTCATCAACTAACTCTGATGACGTTTTCATCATCCTCATCATCATCATCCTCATCATCATCATTTAAATGAACTCTATCATCACCATTATAAACTAAGACCTGCAGTGCAGAACAGCCCAACCGGCTGAGACTGCAACAATAATGTGAACATCAACAACAACAACAACAGCTCCCTTTAATGGTTAAAGAGACTGTGACAATAATGTAATGTAATAATGTGTGTTAGAGGAGTGTTTCCTATTTAGAGAAGCAGGGGAGTGGCATCACACACACAGAGAAACAGAGACACACACACACACACACACAATCACACACACACACACAGAGAAACACACACACACACACACAATCAAACACACACACACACACACAGACACACACACCGAGAAACAGACACACACACACACACACACACACACACACAAAGACACACACAATCAAACACACACACACACAGACACACACACAGAGAAACAGACACACACACACACACACACACACACACACAAAGACACACACACACACACACACACAGACACACACACCCACACTTGGTGAGAAGCATTAGTATACCGTAGGAGCCTTAGGAGGAGAAGTGGAGAAAACACCATTTACCACAGATTTAAAGAGAGAAAAGGAAAGAACAGAGGTGAACATTATCTATACCATCAGAAGCTATGCTAGAGAGGACAACATTATCTATACCATCAGAAGCTATGCTAGAGAGGACAACATTATCTATACCATCAGAAGCTATGCTAGAGAGGACAACATTATCTATACCATCAGAAGCTATGCTAGAGAGGACAACATTATCTATACCATCAGAAGCTATGCTAGAGAGGACAACATTATCTATACCATCAGAAGCTATGCTAGAGAGGACAACATTATCTATACCATCAGAAGCTATGCTAGAGAGGACAACATTATCTATACCATCAGAAGCTATGCTAGAGAGGACAACATTATCTATACCATCAGAAGCTATGCTAGAGAGGACAACATTTGTTTTAAATATCAGCAGTATTTAGCAAGTACGTTAGCTATTTGTTACTAATGGGAGTGTCAGGGTTAAGGGGTAAGGTAAATGGTAAAGGGTTGAGGTTTGGGTTTAGTTATTAGGGTGGCATTGTGGTTAGAAAACGTTGTACCTTGGTCCTCTCTGGCATGGCTACGTAGTAACAACCATCTGCATGCTGCCCTAGGAGATTGTAACCATGGCTACGTAGTAACAACCATCTGCATGCTGCCGTAGGAGATTGTAACCATGGCTACGTAGTAACAACCATCTGCATGCTGCCGTAGGAGATTGTAACCATGGCTACGTAGTAACAACCATCTGCATGCTGCCGTAGGAGATTGTAACCATGGCTACGTAGTAACAACCATCTGCATGCTGCCGTAGGAGATTGTAACCATGGCTACGTAGTAACAACCTTCTGCATGCTGCCGTAGGAGATTGTAACCATGGCTACGTAGTAGTAACCTTTCTATGACCTTATAATCTTATGTTTCCCGGAAAAAGTGAATATTTTTTCATTCGTTGTTTCCAAAAAAAATGTTTTTATCAAAGTGTTTACATTCAGATGTGATAAACATAATATTTCAGTTGTTTTGTGTTTCTCGTTGTTTTCTATATAATCCAGAGGAGTTTATTGTGTTTCTCTTTGAAATAGGTGACAACAGATGACACAACTAAGATGGCGTATTCCCTGTTGGTTTTTGCGTCCGTTGTGAGACAGAAACACTTGATTTGAAAAGAGGAACTGTGGACAATGTTTACAGAATTTGTTACGACCTATCTCTGCTCTTTGTTAACGTAGTAGGCAATGGGTATCATATTGTAAATTGTTTTGTGTTTTTGTCAATAAGTAAAAATGAATGTATTTTGTATATAAATATTTTTTTGCATACAGTAGGACTAGAATTGGAGACCAAGATATTAATAAAACTACATGTTAACATTATGCGTCTGATGCTTTTCTTCATCACCAACAGGAACGACACGTTTAAGCATGGAAAATGCTGGTTTGTTTCCCTCTTGATTTTTTCCCCCCCAGGTGCTCCTGTGTCAAAAGACCATTTCAGTCATCCCAACAACAGTTGCACATTTGGATGTGTTGAGTGATCGTTTTCATATTAACTTCATTCAAAAGTCTTTAACTTTATTTAGATAGTCCTGATGCATAACTACAGAGAGTTAGTGAATGCAATGAACGTGCTCATCAGTTGATACGTAGTTGAATGTGAGGTAGATAGTCTGCAGACTGTCAACTCAGCCCAACTTCTGTTTCACCTTATTTAGATAGTCCCAAAGCATATCTAAAGATAGTTACTAGAATGACAACAAATATGCTGTCCCCCCCCCCCCCCCCCCCCCCCCCCTTGTATCCCTTCCTCCCTCTTTTCCCCTGAGACAAGGTACTGTATCAGCTTATGCTTCACCCACTCTTTACCTCGTTAACCCCGCCCCCTGCCCAGTAGCCCAGGGAACCAATAACAAATGACCTCTCCCCTCCCAGCAGCCACCAGTTCAGGAAATAGGATGATGTAATGTGGTTCGGGTGACGTCAGGGGGTTTGGGCAACGGGCGGCTGAGTTTGGGGTGGACAACCGAACGTGTGTGTGTGTACGGTACACAGTACCTTCAAAAAGTAGTCATACCCCTTGACTCAGTCCACATTTTGTTTTGTTACAGTCTGAATTCAAAATGGATTAAATATTTGTTTTTTCTCTCACCCATCTACACACAATATCCCAGAATGACAAAGCCAAAACATGTTTTTTTTTAAACATTTTTACAAATTTATTCGAAAATGAAATACAGAAATATCTACTTTACATACAGTAAGTACTCACAACCATGAGTCAATACTTTGTAGAAGCACCTTTGGCAGTGATTACAGCTGCGAGTCTTTCTAGTCTCTAAGAGCTTTCCACACTTGGGTTGTGCATCATTTGCCTATAATTATTTTCAAAATTCTTCAAGCTCTGTCAAATTGGTTGTTGATCATTGTTAGAAAACAAATTTCACGTCTTGCCATTGATTTTTAAGTAGATTTAAGTCAAAACTGTAACTCGGCCACTCAGGGACATTCACTGTCTTCTTGGTAAGCAACTCCAGTGTAGATTTGGCCTTGTGTTTTAGGTTATTGTCCTGCTGAAAGGTGAATTCATCTCCCAGTGTCTGGTGGAAAGCAGACTGAACCAGGTTTTCCTTTAGGATTTTGCCTGTGCTTAGGTCCATTAAATGTATTTTCATCCTGAAAAACTCCCCAGTCCTTAACGATTACAAGCATACCCATAACAAAATGCAGCCACCACTATGCTTGAAAATATGGAGAGTGGTACTCAGTAATGTGGATTTTCCCCAAACATAACACTTTGTATTCTGGACAGGATGCATGTTTTGGAATATTTGTATTCTGTACAGGCTTCCTTCTTTTCACTCTGTCAATTAGGTTAGTATTGTGGAGTAACTACAATGTTGTTGATCCATCCTCAGTTTTCACCTATCACAGCCATTACACTCTGTAACTGTTTTAAAGTCACCATTGGCCTCATGGTAAAATCCCAGAGCGGTTTCCCTCCTCTCCGGTAACTGAGTTAGGAAGGACGCCTGTATCTTTGTACTGACTGGGTGTATTGATACACCATCCAAAGTAATATTCAGCGTCGTTTTTTTATTTTATTTTGACACATCTACCAATAGGTGCCCTTCTTTGCGAGGCTTTGGAAAACCTCCCTGGTCGTTATGGTTTACTCTGTGTTTAAAATTCATTGCTCGACTGAGGGACCTTACAGATAATTGTATGTGTGGGGTACAGAGATGAGGATAGTCTTTAAAAAATCATGTTAAACTTTATTATTGCACACAGAGTGAGTCCATGCAACTTATTATGTGACTGTAAAGCACATGTTTACTGCTGATCTGATTTAGTCTTTCCATAAAGGGGTTGAATCCTTATTGACTCAAGACTTTTCAGCTTTTCATTTTTAATTCATTTGTAAAAATTCCTAAAAACATAATTCCACTTTGACATTATGGGGTATTGTGTGTAGGCTAGCATAAAACAAATCTCAATTTAATCAATTTTAAATTCAGTCTGTAACACAACAAAATGTGGAAAACATCAAGGGGTGTGAAAATGTTCTGTATCTGATAATGAGGTAGGCCCCTGTGTAGTTTACTGTAGTTGCCTGTGAAACCTTAATGAGGTAGGCCTGTGGGGTTTACTGTAGCTGCCTGTAAAACCTTAATGAAGTAGGCCTGTGGGGTTTACTGTAGCTGCCTGTGAAACCTTAATGAGGTAAGCCTGTGGGGTTTACTGTAGCTGCCTGTAAAACCTTAATGAGGTAGTCCTGTGGGGTTTACTGTAGCTGCCTGTGAAACCTTAATGAGGTAGTCCTGTGGGGTTTACTGTAGCTGCCTGTGAAACCTTAATGAGGTAGGCCTGTGGGGTTTACTGTAGCTGCCTGTGAAACCTTAATGAGGTAGGCCTGTGGGGTTTACTGTAGCTGCCTGTAAAACCTTAATGAGGTAGGCCTGTGGGGTTTACTGACCGGAAGAGCCAGACCAGGGCAGCCAGACCAGAGCAGCCAGACCAGGGCAGCCAGACCAGAGCAGCCAGACCAGAGCAACCACCCCAAGACCTCACAGCAGCTGGGCCTAACAGCCTGTGGGCTACAGTACAGTATGGAATGACAGAGAGCCCTGCTGAACCTCAGCCTAGAGCAGTGCTTTAAAGGCTGTTATCTTGAAGCTAAAGTCATCCCTACTGACCCTTGACCTTGAACAATTACACTACTTCATATTGCTTACATTAATGTACACAATAAATCATGCTTTTAAGATACAGTTGAAGTCAGAAGTTTACATACACTTAGGTTGGAGTCATTAAAACTCGTTTTTCAACCACTCCACAAATGTCTTGTCAACAAACTATAGTTTTGGCAAGTCGGTTAGGACATCTATTTTGTGTATGACACAAGTCATTTTTTCAACAATTGTTTACAGACAGATTATTTAACTTATAATTCACTGTATAACAACTCCAGTGTGTCAGAAGATACATACACTAAGTTGACTGTGCCTTTAAACAGCTTGGAAAATTCCAGAAAATTATGTAATGGCTTTAGAAGCTTCTGATAGGCTAATTAACATAATTTGAGTCAATTAAAGGTGTACCTGTGGATGTATTTCAAGGCCTACCTTCAAACTCAGTGCCTCATTGCTTGAAATCATGGGAAAATCAAAATAAATCACTCAAGACCTCAGCATTTTTTTTTTAAACCTCCACTAGTCTGGTTCATCCTTGGGAGCAATTTCCAAACGTCTGAAGGTACCACGTTCATCTGTACAAACAATAGAACGCAAGTATAAACACACCACGCAGTCGCCATACCACTCAGGAAGGAGACCCGTTCTGTCTCCTAGAGATGAACGCTCTTTGGTGCGAAAAGTGCAAATCAATCCCAGAACATCAGCAAAGGACCTTGTGAAGATGCTGGAGGAAACAGGTACAAAGGTATCTATATCCACAATAAAACGAGTCCTATATCGACATAACCTGAAAGAACGCTCAGCAAGGAAGAAGCCACTGCTCCAAAACCGCCATAAAAAAGCCAGACTACGGTTTGCAACTGCATATTGGGACAAAGATTGTACTTTTGGGAGAAATGTCCTCTGGTCTGATGAAACAAAAATAGAACTGTTTGGCCATAATGACCATTATGTTTGAAGGAAAAAGGGGAAGGTTTGCAAGCCAAAGCGCACCATCCCAACCGTGAAGCACGGGGGTGGAAGCATCATGTTGTTTGGGTGTTTTGCTACAGGAGGGTCTGGTGCACTTCACAAATTAGATGACATCATGAGAAGGAAAATTATGTGGATATATTGAAGCAACATCTCAAGACATCAGTCAAGAAGTTAAAGCTTGGTCGCAAATGGGTCTTCCAAATGGACAATGACCCCAAGCATACTTCCAAAGTTGTGGCAAAATGGCTTAAGGACAACAAAGTCATGGTATTGGAGTGGCCATCACAAAGCCTTGACCTCAGTCCTATAGAAAATGTGTGGGAAGAACTGAAAAAGCGTGTGAGAGCAAGGAGGCCTACAAACCTGACTCAGTTACACCAGCTCTGTCAGGAGGAATGGGCCAAAATTCACCCAACTTATTGTGGGAAGCTTGTGGAAGGCTATTCGAAACATTTGATCCAAGTTAAACAATTTAAAGGCAATGCTACCAAATACTAATTGAGTGTATGTAAACTTCTGAACCACTGGGAATGTGATGAAAGAAATAAAAGCTTAAATAAATCGTTATCTCTACTATTATTCTGACATTTCACATTCTTAAAATAAAGTGGTGATCCTAAGTGACCTAAAACAGGGATTTTTACTAGGATTAAATGTCAGGAATTGTGAAAAACTGAGTTTAAATGTATTTGGCTAAGGTGTATGTAAACTTCCAACTTCAACTGTACTTTCTATCCAATAGTATTGCCCCCCCCTCTCACTCTATCCATCTCTCTCTCCATCTTTATGTCGCTGTCAGTCGCTCTCTCCATCCTGATAACTGCTCTATTCCAGCTATAACAATGGAGACTCTCTAGTTAACGTCCTCTCTGAAGGCTGGATGGGTGCCAGAGTTTTTGCTTACTCACGTATCCCCTTCTGCTCTCCTCTCTCTCCATCTAACACTCACTCTCTCACCACTTCCTGTGCCCTACATGTGTCTCTCTCGCACCACTTCCTGTGCCCTATATGTCTCTCTCTTACCACTTCCTGTGCCCTATATGTCTCTCTCGCACCACTTCCTGTGCCCTATATGTGTCTCTCTCGCACCACTTCCTGTGCCCTATATGTTACTCTCTCACCACTTCCGGTGCCCTATATGTCACCCTCTCACCACTTCCTGTGCCCTATATGTCAGCTTTTCACCACTTCCTGTGCCCTATATGTCACCCTCTCACCACTTCCTGTGCCCTATATGTCACCCTCTCACCACTTCCTGTGCCCTATATGTCTCTCTCTTACCACTTCCTGTGCCCTATATGTCTGTCTCACCACTTTCTGTGCCCTATATGTCCGCCTCTCACCACTTCCTGTGCCCTATATGTCACCCTCTCACCACTTCCTGTGCCTTATATATAAAGAAAATAATCACCCACAAAACACAATGAAAAACAGGCTACCTTAATATGGCTCCCAATCAGAGACAACGATAGACAGCTGCCTCTGATTGGGAACCACACCAGGCCAAACACAGAAATAGACAACCTAGACATACAACATAGAATGCCCACCCACATCACACCCTGACCAAACAAAACATAGACACATACAAAGCAATCTATGGTCAGGGCGTGACATACGTATTGTAGACTCATCAACAGAGATGTTAGCATCTTCCAGAGATTTCTGTAAGTCTTTAGCTGACACTCTAGGATTCTTCTTAAAACCTCTTGAAGCTAGGGGGCAGAATTTTTATATTTGGAAAAAAAACGTTCCCAAGGTAAACGGACTATTTCTCAGGCTCAGATATTAGAATATGCATATAATTGACAGATTAGGATAGAAAACACTCTAAAGTTTCCAAAACTGTCAAAATATTGTCTGTGTGTATAACAGAACTGATTTTGCAGGCGAACTTCAACCCGGAAGTGCTTTTTTTTATTTTTTTATCCTTGTTCCATTGCTTGCCCCTCCTCCATTTAAAGGCGTATCAACCAGATTCCCTTTCCAATGGCTTCCTCAGGCTGTGACCAGGCTTTAGACATAGTTTCAGGCTTTTATTTTGAAAAATGAGCGAGATTTATCAAAACGCGTCAGTGGATGACCAGGTGTCCTTTGATTGGTTCCTGCGCAGGAGAGTTTTGGCTCGACATTTTCTTTCTCTGTAGAATTGAACAGTTTACCGTCTGGTTGAAATATGATCGATTATGTATGTTAAAAACAACCTGAGGATTGATTATAAAAAACCTTTGACATACGAACATTACGGATACCTTTTGGAATTTTCGTCTGCCCTTCAGTACCAGAACGAGCTTGTGGTTTTCTGAACATAACACGCAAACCAAATGGCGATTTTTGGTTATAAAACTAATCTTTATCGAACAAAAATAACATTTATTGTGTAACTGGGAGTCTCGTGAGTACAAACATCCGAAGATTATCAAAGGTAAGCGATACATTTTATTGCTTTTCTGACTTTCGTGACCAAGCTAATTTAAGGCTAGCTGTTCTAGCAGTGATTGATACACTCACAAACGCTTGGATTGCTTTCGCTGTAAAGCATATTTTTGTTGGATTAACAAAAAGCTAAGCTGTGTTTTGGTATATTTCACTTGTGATTCCATGATTATAAATATTTTTAGTATTATTTTTGAATTTGGCGCGCTGCCAATTCAGCGGTTGTTTACGAAAATGATCCCGTAAAAGGGATCCGTGCGGCAAGACCTCATTGAGCATTCTGCGCTGTGCTCTTGCAGTCATCGTTGCAAGATGGCCACTCCTAGGGAGAGTAGCAACAGTGCTGAACTTTCTCTGTTTATAGACAATTTGTCTTACCGTGGACTGACTTTTAGAGATACTTTGTTAACCCTTTCCAGCTTTATGCAAGTCAACAATTCTCAATCTTAGGTCTTCTGAGATCTTTGTTTGAGGCATGGTTCACATCAGATAATGTTTCTTGTGGATAGCAAACTCACATTTTGTGAGTGTTTTTTATGGGACAGGGCTGCTCTAACCAACATCTCCAATCTCATCTCATTGATTGGACTCCAGGTTAGTTGACTCCTGACTCCAATTAGCTTTGGGAGAAGTCATTAGCCTAGGGGTTCACATACTTTTTCCAACCTACACTGTGAATGTTTAAAATATGTATTCAACATAGACAAGAAACATACAGCACACTGTGTTTGTCTATTGTTGTGACTTGAAGATGAAGATCAGATCAAATTGTATGTACAATTTATGCAGAAAACCAGGTAGTTCCAAAGGGTTCACATACTTTTCTTGCCGCTGTATTTGGTTAACTATTTAAATGACTATTTAGCAGTCTTATGGCTTGGGGGTAGAAGCTGTTCTGGGTCCTGTTGGTTCCAGATGTTGTGCCTCGGTACCGCTTGTCATGCGGTAGCAGAGAAAAGAACGACTTGGGTGGCTGGAGTCTTTGACAATTTTTAGGGCCATCTTCTGACACCACCTGATATAGAGGTCATGGATGGCAGGGAGCTCGGGCCTCAGGGATGTACCGGGCCGTACGCACTACCCTCTGTAGCTCCTTGCAGTCGGCTGTCAAGCAGTCGCCATACCAAGCGGTGATGCAGCCAGTCAAGATGCTCTCAATGGTGCACACCGTCGATGTGAATGGGAG
>NW_024057853.1:187654-202654 GCF_016432855.1 Salvelinus namaycush
CATACTGTCTGGCCTGAGGAATGAAAGGCCTTAAACAAGGCAAGTCAGACATGACATACTGTCTGGCCAGTAGAATGAAAGGCCTTAAACAAGGCAAGTCCGACATGACATACTGTCTGGCCTGAGGAATGAAAGGCCTGAAACAAGGCAAGTCAGACATGACATACTGTCTGGCCAGTAGAATGAAAGGCCTGAAACAAGGCAAGTCAGACATGACATACTGTCTGGCCTGAGGAATGAAAGGCCTTAAACAAGGCAAGTCAGACATGACATACTGTCTGGCCAGTAGAATGAAAGGCCTTAAACAAGGCAAGTCAGACATGACATACTGTCTGGCCAGTAGAATGAAAGGCCTTAAACAAGGCAAGTCAGACATGACATACTGTCTGGCCAGTAGAATGAAATGCCTGAAACAAGGCAAGTCAGACATGACATACTGTCTGGCCAGTAGAATGAAAGGCCTTAAACAAGGCAAGTCAGACATGACATACTGTCTGGCCAGTATAATGAAAGGCCTGAAACAAGGCAAGTCAGACATGACATACTGTCTGGCCAGTAGAATGAAAGGCCTTAAACAAGGCAAGTCAGACATGACATACTGTCTGGCCAGTAGAATGAAAGGCCTTAAACAAGGCAAGTCAGACATAACATACTGTCTGGCCTGAGGAATGAAAGGCCTGAAACAAGGCAAGTCAGACATGACATACTGTCTGGCCTGAGGAATGAAAGGCCTTAAACAAGGCAAGTCAGACATGACATACTGTCTGGCCAGTAGAATGAAAGGCCTTAAACAAGGCAAGTCAGACATGACATACTGTCTGGCCAGTAGAATGAAAGGCCTTAAACAAGGCAAGTCAGACATGACATACTGTCTGGCCTGAGGAATGAAAGGCCTTAAACAAGGCAAGTCAGACATGACATACTGTCTGGCCAGTAGAATGAAAGGCCTGAAACAAGGCAAGTCAGACATGACATACTGTCTGGCCTGAGGAATGAAAGGCCTTAAACAAGGCAAGTCAGACATGACATACTGTCTGGCCAGTAGAATGAAAGGCCTGAAACAAGGCAAGTCAGACATGACATACTGTCTGGCCAGTAGAATGAAAGGCCTTAAACAAGGCAAGTCAGACATGACATACTGTCTGGCCAGTAGAATGAAAGGCCTGAAACAAGGCAAGTCAGACATAACATACTGTCTGGCCTGAGGAATGAAAGGCCTGAAACAAGGCAAGTCAGACATGACACGCACTGATCTCTTTCAACTGCCTCCTCTGATTTGATTTTATTACGCACTTCCGAATAAAGAAAACTAAACACATTTCATGACTGAAATGAGTACTGGTCTGGGAATAAAGTGCAGCCTGAGGACCTGTAACGGCTTTCCTCCTCCTCTTCATCCGAAGAGGAGGAGCAGGGATTGAACCAAAATGCAGCTTTGCGATTTGACATGATATTTATTAAACAAAACAGAAAACACGACGAACACGAAACACTTGAGAATTTACAAAATAACAAACGCAGTCAACAGACCTGGACACGAACTTACATATAACGTGAAGAACGCAATAACAGGAAAACTGACTACATAAACCGAACGAACGAACAAACAAACCGAAAAACAGTCCCGTGTGGCGTAACATACACTTACACAGACACAGGAGACAACCACCCACAACAAACAGTGTGAAAACACCTACCTTAATATGACTCTCAATCAGAGGAAATGAAAACCACCTGCCTCTAATTGAGAGCCATATCAGGTCACCCTTAAACCAACATAGAAACAGAAAACATAGACTGCCCACCCAAACTCACGTCCTGACCAACTAACACATACAAAACTAACAGAAAACAGGTCAGGAACGTGACATAACCCCCCCCTCAAGGTGCGAACTCCGGGCGCACCAGCACAAAGTCTAGGGGAGGGTCTGGGTGGGCATCTGACCACGGTGGTGGCTCAGGCTCTGGGCGAGGTCCCCACCCCACCATAGTCAATCCCAGCTTACGTCTCCCCCTTAGAATGACCACCCTCATTTTACACCCACTTAATTTGAAGGGTAACCTTAAGATAAGGGGCAGCACCAGGACAAGGGGCAGCACCAGGACATAGAGATAGCTCAAGACAGAGAGGTAGGTCAGGATAGAGAGGTAGCTCAGGATAGAGGGGCAACTCCGGACTGAAGGGCAGCTCCGGACAGAGAGACAGCTCTGGACTGAGGGGCAGTTCTGGATAGATGGCAGCTCTGGGCTGAGGGGCAGCTCATGACTGGCTGACGGCTCTGGACGCTCATGGCTAGCTGACGGCTCTGGACGCTCATGGCTGGCTGACGGCTCTGGACGCTCATGGCTGGCTGACGGCTCTGGACGCTCATGGCTGGCTGACGGCTCTGGACGCTCATGGCTGGCTGACGGCTCTGGACGCTCATGGCTCACTGGCGGCTCTGGACGCTCATGGCTCACTGGCGGCTCTGGCAGATCCTGTCTGGTTGGCGGCTCTGGCAGATCCTGTCTGGTTGGCGGCTCTGGCAGATCCTGTCTGGTTGGCGGCTCTGGCAGATCCTGTCTGGTTGGCGGCTCTGGCAGATCCTGTCTGGTTGGCGGCTCTGGCAGATCCTGTCTGACGAATGGCTCTAGCGGCTCCTGACTGACGAACGGCTCTGACGGCTCGGGACAGACGGGCGGCTCTAATGGCTCGGGACAGACGGGCGGCTCTAATGGCTCGGGACAGACGGATGGCTCAGACGGCGCTGGGGAGACGGATGGCTCAGACGGCGCTGGGGAGACGGATGGCTCAGACGGCGTTGGGGAGACGGATGGCTCAGACGGCGCTGGGGAGACGGATGGCTCAGACGGCGCTGGGGAGACGGATGGCTCAGATGGCGCTGAGGAGACGGATGGCTCAGATGGCGCTGCGGAGACGGATGGCTCTGGCTGATCCTGTCTGGCGGAAGGCTTTGGCTGCTCCTGTCTGGCGGAAGGTTCTAGCGGCTCCTGTCTGGCGGAAGGCTCTAGCGGCTCCTGTCTGGCGGAAGGCTCTGTAGGCTCATGGCAGACGGGCGGCTTTGCAGGCTCATGGCAGACGGGCGGCTTTGAAGGCTCAATACAGACGGGCAGTTCATGCGGCGCTTGGCAGACGGACAGTTCAGGCGCCGTTGGGCAGACGGCAGACTCTGGCCGGCTGAGACGCACTGTAGGCCTGGTGCGTGGTGCCGGAACTGGAGGCACCGGACTGGAGACACGCACTTCAAGCCTAGTGCGGGGAGCAGGGACAGGGCACACTGACCTCTCGAAGCGCACTATAGGCCTGGTGCGTGGTACCGGCACTGGTGGCACCGGGCTGAGGGCACGCACATCAGGACGAGTACGGGGAGAAGGAACAGTGTGTACAGGGCTCTGGAGACGCACAGGTGGCTTAGTGCGTGGTGCCGGAACTGGAGGCACTGGGCTGGAGACACGCACCATAGGGAGAGTGCGTGGAGGAGGAACAGGGCTCTGGAGACGCACTGGAAGCCTGGTGCGTAGTGTAGGCACTGGTGGTACTGGGCTGGGGCGGGGAGGTGGCGCCGGAAATACCGGACCGTGCAGGCGTACTGGCTCCCTTGAGCATTGAGCCTGCCCAACCTTACCTGGTTGAATGCTCCCCGTCGCCCGACCAGTGCGGGGAGGTGGAATAACCCGCACCGGGCTATGTAGGCGAACCGGGGACACCATGCGTAAGGCTGGTGCCATGTAAGCCGGCCCGAGGAGACGTACTGGTGGCCAGATATGTAGGGCCGGCTTCATGACATCCGGCTCAACGCTCAATCTAGCCCTACCAGTGCGGGGAGGTGGAATAACCCGCACCGGGCTATGCACACGTACAGGAGACACCGTGCGCTCTACTGCGTAACACGGTGTCTGCCCGTACTCCCGCTCTCCACGGTTAGCCTGGGAAGTGGGCGCAGGTCTCCTACCTGCCCTTGGCCCACTACCTCTTAGCCCCCCCCAAGAAATTTTTGGGGTTTCTTCTCGGGCTTCCTTGCTAGCCGCGTACCTTCATATCTCCGGTCTTGAGCTTTATTCTCCGGCTTCCAGCCACGTCTCCTTGCTGCCTCCTCATACCACCGCTCTTGGGCTCTCGCTGCCTCCATCTCCTCACGAGCGCGGCGATATTCCCCAATATGTGCCCAGTGTCCTTTTCCCTCCAAGACTTCTTCCCAAGTCCACGAGTCCTGATTATTTGGTCGCTGCTCGTAGTCACACTGCTTGGTTCTGGTAATTTGGTGGGTGGTTCTGTAACGGCTTTCCTCCTCCTCTTCATCCGAAGAGGAGGAGCAGGGATTGAACCAAAATGCAGCTTTGCGATTTGACATGATATTTATTAAACAAAACAGAAAACACGACGAACACGAAACACTTGAGAATTTACAAAATAACAAACGCAGTCAACAGACCTGGACACGAACTTACATATAACGTGAAGAACGCAATAACAGGAAAACTGACTACATAAACCGAACGAACGAACAAACAAACCGAAAAACAGTCCCGTGTGGCGTAACATACACTTACACAGACACAGGAGACAACCACCCACAACAAACAGTGTGAAAACACCTACCTTAATATGACTCTCAATCAGAGGAAATGAAAACCACCTGCCTCTAATTGAGAGCCATATCAGGTCACCCTTAAACCAACATAGAAACAGAAAACATAGACTGCCCACCCAAACTCACGTCCTGACCAACTAACACATACAAAACTAACAGAAAACAGGTCAGGAACGTGACATAACCCCCCCCTCAAGGTGCGAACTCCGGGCGCACCAGCACAAAGTCTAGGGGAGGGTCTGGGTGGGCATCTGACCACGGTGGTGGCTCAGGCTCTGGGCGAGGTCCCCACCCCACCATAGTCAATCCCAGCTTACGTCTCCCCCTTAGAATGACCACCCTCATTTTACACCCACTTAATTTGAAGGGTAACCTTAAGATAAGGGGCAGCACCAGGACAAGGGGCAGCACCAGGACATAGAGATAGCTCAAGACAGAGAGGTAGGTCAGGATAGAGAGGTAGCTCAGGATAGAGGGGCAACTCCGGACTGAAGGGCAGCTCCGGACAGAGAGACAGCTCTGGACTGAGGGGCAGTTCTGGATAGATGGCAGCTCTGGGCTGAGGGGCAGCTCATGACTGGCTGACGGCTCTGGACGCTCATGGCTAGCTGACGGCTCTGGACGCTCATGGCTGGCTGACGGCTCTGGACGCTCATGGCTGGCTGACGGCTCTGGACGCTCATGGCTGGCTGACGGCTCTGGACGCTCATGGCTGGCTGACGGCTCTGGACGCTCATGGCTCACTGGCGGCTCTGGACGCTCATGGCTCACTGGCGGCTCTGGCAGATCCTGTCTGGTTGGCGGCTCTGGCAGATCCTGTCTGGTTGGCGGCTCTGGCAGATCCTGTCTGGTTGGCGGCTCTGGCAGATCCTGTCTGGTTGGCGGCTCTGGCAGATCCTGTCTGGTTGGCGGCTCTGGCAGATCCTGTCTGACGAATGGCTCTAGCGGCTCCTGACTGACGAACGGCTCTGACGGCTCGGGACAGACGGGCGGCTCTAATGGCTCGGGACAGACGGGCGGCTCTAATGGCTCGGGACAGACGGATGGCTCAGACGGCGCTGGGGAGACGGATGGCTCAGACGGCGCTGGGGAGACGGATGGCTCAGACGGCGTTGGGGAGACGGATGGCTCAGACGGCGCTGGGGAGACGGATGGCTCAGACGGCGCTGGGGAGACGGATGGCTCAGATGGCGCTGAGGAGACGGATGGCTCAGATGGCGCTGCGGAGACGGATGGCTCTGGCTGATCCTGTCTGGCGGAAGGCTTTGGCTGCTCCTGTCTGGCGGAAGGTTCTAGCGGCTCCTGTCTGGCGGAAGGCTCTAGCGGCTCCTGTCTGGCGGAAGGCTCTGTAGGCTCATGGCAGACGGGCGGCTTTGCAGGCTCATGGCAGACGGGCGGCTTTGAAGGCTCAATACAGACGGGCAGTTCATGCGGCGCTTGGCAGACGGACAGTTCAGGCGCCGTTGGGCAGACGGCAGACTCTGGCCGGCTGAGACGCACTGTAGGCCTGGTGCGTGGTGCCGGAACTGGAGGCACCGGACTGGAGACACGCACTTCAAGCCTAGTGCGGGGAGCAGGGACAGGGCACACTGACCTCTCGAAGCGCACTATAGGCCTGGTGCGTGGTACCGGCACTGGTGGCACCGGGCTGAGGGCACGCACATCAGGACGAGTACGGGGAGAAGGAACAGTGTGTACAGGGCTCTGGAGACGCACAGGTGGCTTAGTGCGTGGTGCCGGAACTGGAGGCACTGGGCTGGAGACACGCACCATAGGGAGAGTGCGTGGAGGAGGAACAGGGCTCTGGAGACGCACTGGAAGCCTGGTGCGTAGTGTAGGCACTGGTGGTACTGGGCTGGGGCGGGGAGGTGGCGCCGGAAATACCGGACCGTGCAGGCGTACTGGCTCCCTTGAGCATTGAGCCTGCCCAACCTTACCTGGTTGAATGCTCCCCGTCGCCCGACCAGTGCGGGGAGGTGGAATAACCCGCACCGGGCTATGTAGGCGAACCGGGGACACCATGCGTAAGGCTGGTGCCATGTAAGCCGGCCCGAGGAGACGTACTGGTGGCCAGATATGTAGGGCCGGCTTCATGACATCCGGCTCAACGCTCAATCTAGCCCTACCAGTGCGGGGAGGTGGAATAACCCGCACCGGGCTATGCACACGTACAGGAGACACCGTGCGCTCTACTGCGTAACACGGTGTCTGCCCGTACTCCCGCTCTCCACGGTTAGCCTGGGAAGTGGGCGCAGGTCTCCTACCTGCCCTTGGCCCACTACCTCTTAGCCCCCCCCAAGAAATTTTTGGGGTTTCTTCTCGGGCTTCCTTGCTAGCCGCGTACCTTCATATCTCCGGTCTTGAGCTTTATTCTCCGGCTTCCAGCCACGTCTCCTTGCTGCCTCCTCATACCACCGCTCTTGGGCTCTCGCTGCCTCCATCTCCTCACGAGCGCGGCGATATTCCCCAATATGTGCCCAGTGTCCTTTTCCCTCCAAGACTTCTTCCCAAGTCCACGAGTCCTGATTATTTGGTCGCTGCTCGTAGTCACACTGCTTGGTTCTGGTAATTTGGTGGGTGGTTCTGTAACGGCTTTCCTCCTCCTCTTCATCCGAAGAGGAGGAGCAGGGATTGAACCAAAATGCAGCTTTGCGATTTGACATGATATTTATTAAACAAAACAGAAAACACGACGAACACGAAACACTTGAGAATTTACAAAATAACAAACGCAGTCAACAGACCTGGACACGAACTTACATATAACGTGAAGAACGCAATAACAGGAAAACTGACTACATAAACCGAACGAACGAACAAACAAACCGAAAAACAGTCCCGTGTGGCGTAACATACACTTACACAGACACAGGAGACAACCACCCACAACAAACAGTGTGAAAACACCTACCTTAATATGACTCTCAATCAGAGGAAATGAAAACCACCTGCCTCTAATTGAGAGCCATATCAGGTCACCCTTAAACCAACATAGAAACAGAAAACATAGACTGCCCACCCAAACTCACGTCCTGACCAACTAACACATACAAAACTAACAGAAAACAGGTCAGGAACGTGACAGGACCCTGGTTGATGTGGGTTAGTGTGTTTGATTATTATAAGACACCAGAGATCTAGACACCAGAGCCCTAGACACCAGAGATCTAGACACCAGAGATCTAGACACCAGAGCCCTAGACACCAGAGCCCTAGACACCAAAGCCCTAGACACCAAAGCCCTAGACACCAGAGATCTAGACACCAGAGCCATAGACACCAAAGCCCTAGACACCAGAGATCTAGACACCAGAGCCCGAGACACCAGAGATCTAGACACCAGAGATCTAGACACCAGAGCCCTAGACACCAGAGCCCTAGACACCAGAGCCCTAGACACCAGAGCCCGAGACACCAGAGATCTAGACACCAGAGATCTAGACACCAGAGCCCTAGACACCAGAGCCCTAGACACCAGAGCCCTAGACACCAGAGATCTATACACCAGAGCCCTAGACACCAGCTATCTAGACACCAGAGCCCTAGACACCAGAGCCCTAGACACCAGAGCCCTAGACACCAGATATCTAGACACCAGAGCCCTAGACACCAGAGCCCTAGACACCAGAGATCTATACACCAGAGCCCTAGACACCAGCTATCTAGACACCAGAGCCCTAGACACCAGAGCCCTAGACACCAGAGCCCTAGACACCAGATATCTAGACACCAGAGATCTAGACACCAGAGCCCGAGACACCAGATATCTAGACACCAGAGCCCTAGACACCAGATATCTAGACACCAGAGATCTAGACACCAGAGCCCTAGACACCAGAGAGCTAGACACCAGAGCCCTAGACACCAGAGCCCTAGACATCAGAGATCTAGACACCAGAGCCCTAGACACCAGAACCCTAGCAGTCCTAGACACCAGAGATCTAGACACCAGAGCCCTAGACACCAGAGCCCCAGACACCAGAGATATAGACACCAGAGCCCTAGACACCAGAGATCTAGACACCAGAGCCCTAGACACCAGAGCCCCAGACACCAGAGATCTAGACACCAGAGCCCTAGACACCAGAGCTCTAGACACCAGAGCCCTAGACACCAGAGATCTAGACACCAGAGCCCTAGACATCAGAGCCCTAGCAGTCCTAGACACCAGAGATCTATACACCAGAGCCCTATACACCAGAGCCCTAGACACCAGATCCCTAGACACCAGAAATCTATACACCAGAGCCCTAGACACTAGGTAGTGTACATAATGTTAGCTCTTTCCATGACATAGACTGACCAGGTGAAAGTTACGATCCCTTAGTGATGTCACTTGTTAAATCCATTTCAATCCATTTTTAAGCTTTGAGACAATTGAGACATGGATGGTGTATGTGTGCCATGCAGAGGGTGATTGGGCAAGACAAAATATGTAAATGCCTTTGAACAGGGTTCTGGTAGTACCTGGTTGTAGGTGCCAGGCGCACCGGTTTGAGTGTGTCAAGAACTACAAAGCTGCTGGGTTTTTCACACTCAACAGTTTTCCGTGTATATCAAGAACGGTCCATCACCCAAAGGACATCCAGCCAACATGACACAACTGTGGGAAGCATTGGAGTAAACATGGGCCAGCATCCCTGTGGAACACTTTAAACACCTTGTAGAGTCCATGACCCGACAAACTGAGGCTGTTCTGAAGGCAAAAGGGGGTGCAACTCAATATTAGGACGGTGTTCCTAATGTTTTGTACACTCAGTGTATGTATGTATGTATGTGTGTGTGCGTGTGCGTGTGCGTGTGCGTGTGCGTGTGTGTGTGTGTGTGTGTGTGTGTGTCAGTGAGTGTGTGTGTTTGTTTGTCCTTGAGTGAGTGTTGGTGTGTGTGTGTGTGTGTGTGTGTGTGTGTGTGTGTGTGTGTGTGTGTGTGTGTGTGTGTGTGTGTGTGTGTGTGTGTGTGTGTGTGTGTGTGTGTGTGTGTGTGTGTGTGTGTGTGTGTGTGGCCCGTTGCCATTTGCTTTGGCAATGTACACATGTGTTTCCCATGCCAATAAAGGCCTTTGAATTTAATTGAATTACATTTAATTGAGAGAGAGAGAGAGAGAGAGAGAGAGAGAGAGAGAGAGAGAGAAATGGGGTGGGAAGACATTCATGAAGTTGAAAATTTAAGCCTTTCAGAGTCAGAACATTCTGTTACTATTCATAATAGAACAGAACAAAATAGAACATAATAGAATAGAACAGAATAGAACAGAATAGAACAGAATAGAACAGAATAGAACAGAATAGAACAGAATAGAACAGCTTCTTTACATAAACACTAATTTCTGAGCTCAAGGAGAGTGTATGTGTCTCTGCATGAAGACAGTGGTGTCCCAGGGCCTCATTTAACATCCACTAGCACCCCCAGGGGGGTGGTTTTGGAACATTTGGAAGGACTAGATATAGAAAGGTGTAACGCTCGTCTTCCTCCTCGTCTGAGGAGGAGCAAGGATCGGACCAAAACGCAGCGTGGTTTGAATACATACTTATTATTTAATAAAGACGAAGACGGAAAAACTCTTAAACAAACTACAAAACAATAAACGACGTTAACAGACCTGAACTTGAGAACATATAAAAATTAACGCACGAACAGGAAGGAGTGTGTGTGTGTGTGTGTGTGTGTGTGTGTGTGTGTGTGTGTGTGTGTGTGTGTGTGTGTGTGTGTGTGTGTGTGTGTGTGTGTGTGTGTGTGTGTGTGTGTGTGTGTGTGTGTGTGTGTGTGTGTGTGTGTGTGTGTGTGTGTGTGTGTGTGTGTGCGTGTGTGTGTCCTACCTCCCAGCACGCTGCAGGTGATAGCCTCTGTGTGTTCTACCAGTAGGTCAGCCTTCGCCATGGCAGCCAGAGAGAGATAACTGGACATGTTTCTACTGAGCTCTCTGTTGCCTCTCTGTAGAAACCTCACTGCCACCGGCACTGCTAGAGCCATCACTGGGGGACGACTGTAGTTCTGTAGGAGGGAGAGACAGAGACAGAGAATTCTAAAATATACTTTGTGTACAACGCAAAATCCCAAACAATACGCAGAGCAGAATTAGGACGATGCCCACTAGTTATCAACATCCAGAAAATAGACCTTCAATTCTACAACCACCTAAAAGGAGGCGATGCCCACACATTTCACCACAAAGCCCTGACCTACAGAGAGATGAACCTAGAGAAGAGTCCAGTCAGCCAGCTGGTTCTGGGGCAGAAACACATTTAGACCCAACCAAATCATGAGAAAACATGCACCAAATAAATCGAAGCAATGCAATGCTATGTGGCCCTAAACAGAGAGTACACAGTGGCAGAATACCTGACCAATGTGACTGACACCATATTAAGAAAATCGTCGACTATGTACAGACTCAGTGAGCATAGCCTTGCTATTGAGAGAGGCCACTATAGCCAGACCTGGCTCTCAAGAGAAGACAGGCTATGTGCACACTGCCCACAAAATGAGGTGGAAACTGAGCTACACTTCCTAACCTCCTGACAAATGTATGACCATATTAGAGACACACATTTCTCTCAGATCACACAGACCCACAAAGAATTAGAAACAAATCAAACAATGTTAAACTCTCATATCTGTTTGGTGAAATACAGCAGTGTGACATCACAGCAGTAAGATGTGGCCCGTTGCCATGAGAAAAGGGCAACCAGTGGAACACAAACAACATTGTAAATACAACATATTTTTACTCTGTTTATTTATTTGACCTTTTATACTTCACCTACTTGCACACTGTCACAACGCTGTACATAGCCAATAATATAGCATTTGTAATGTCTATATTATTTTTAAATGTTTGTGAGTGTAATGTTTACTAATGTTTCCCTTGTTTATTTCCCTTCTGTTTATTGTCCATTCCATTTGCTTTGGCAATGTACACATATGTTTCCCACGCCAATAAAGGCCTTTGAATTTAATTGAATTACATTTAATTGAGAGAGAGAGAGAGAGAGAGAGAGAGAGAGAGAGAGAGAGAGAGAGAGAGAGAGAGAGAGAGAGAGAGAGAGAGAGAGAGAGAGAGAGAGAGAGAGAGAGAGAGAGAGAGAAATGGGGTGGGAAGACATTCATGAAGTTGAAAATTTAAGCCTTTCAGTCAGAACATTCTGTTACTGAAGAATTCAACTCCACAAGGCACACTGTGTGATGTGTAATATTCTGTAACATGGTCATTTAGAAGATTTATCCAATCAAGCTAACATTGATATATATTCATACTGAAACATGTATCATGTGCGTGTGTATCTGTGTGCATGTGCGTGTGTGTGTGTGTACATGTGCGTTGTGTGTCCATTCTCTTTAGGGCCTAGATGGACCCTTAGTGACGCACATAGACAATTTAAGAGAACAGAATAGTACACAATAGAACAGAACAGAATAGAACAGAACAAAATAGAATAGAACAGAATAGAACAGAACAGAACAGAATAGAATAAAATAGAACAGAACAGAACAAAATAGAACAGAACAGAACAGAACAGAATAGAACAAAATAGAACATAATAGAACAGAACAAAATAGAACAGAATAGAACAGAACAAAATAGAACAGAATAGAACAGAACAGAACAAAATAGAACATAATAGAACAGAACAAAATAGAACATAATAGAACAGAACAAAATAGAACATAATAGAACAGAACAGAATAGAACAAAATAGAACATAATAGAACAGAACAAAATAGAACATAATAGAACAGAACAAAATAGAACATAATAGAACAGAACAAAATAGAACATAATAGAACAGAATAGAACAGAACAGAACAAAATAGAACAGAACAGAACAAAATAGAACATAATAGAACATAATAGAACAGAACAAAATAGAACAGAATAGAACAGAACAGAACAAAATAGAACATAATAGAACAGAACAAAATAGAACATAATAGAACAGAACAGAACAGAACAAAATAGAACATAATAGAACAGAACAGAATAGAACATAATAGAACAGAACAAAATAGAACATAATAGAACAGAATAGAACAGAACAGAACAAAATAGAACAGAACAGAACAAAATAGAACATAATAGAACAGAACAAAATAGAACATAATAGAACAGAACAGAACAAAATAGAACATAATAGAACAGAACAGAATAGAACAGAACAGAATAGAACAGAATAGAATAGAATAGAACAGAACAGAATAGAACAGAACAGAACAGAACAGAATAGAACAGAATAGAACAGAATAGAACAGAATAGAACAGCTTCTTTACATAAACACTAATTTCTGAGCTCAAGGAGAGTGTATGTGTCTCTGCATGAAGACAGTGGTGTCCCAGGGCCTCATTTAACATCCACTAGCACCCCCAGGGGGGTGGTTTTGGAACATTTGGAAGGACTAGATATAGAAAGGTGTAACGCTCGTCTTCCTCCTCGTCTGAGGAGGAGGAAGGATCGGACCAAAACGCAGCGTGGTTTGAATACATACTTATTATTTAATAAAGACGAAGACGGAAAAACTCTTAAACAAACTACAAAACAATAAACGACGTTAACAGACCTGAACTTGAGAACATATAAAAATGAACGCACGAACAGGAAGGAACACACGAAACAGTCCCGTGTGGCACAAACACTGACACAGGAACAATCACCCACAAACAAACAGTGAGAACAGCTTACCTAAATATGGTTCTCAATCAGAGGAAACGTAAAACACCTGCCCCTGATTGAGAACCATATCAGGCTAGTTGACAACCCAACATAGAAACACATAACATAGAATGCCCACCCAGCTCACGTCCTGACCAACTAAACAAGACTAAACAAAGGAAATAAGGTCAGGAACGTGACAAAAGGAAAGGAAAGGGGGCTACCTAGTCATTGGTACAACTGAATGCATTCAACTGAAATGTGTCTTCCACATTTAACCCAACCCCTCTGAATCAGAGAGGTGCGGGGGGGCTGCCTTTATCGACATCCACGTCATCGGCGCCCGGGGGACAGTGGGTTAACTGCCTTGATCAGGGGAACAGTGGGTTAACTGCCTTGCTCAGGGGAACAGTGGGTTAACTGCCTTGCTCAGGGGAACAGTGGGTTAACTGCCTTGCTCAGGGGAACAGTGGGTTAACTGCCTTGCTCAGGGGAACAGTGGGTTAACTGCCTTGCTCAGGGGAACAGTGGGTTAACTGCCTTGATCAGGGGAACAGTGGGTTAACTGCCTTGATCAGGGGAACAGTGGGTTAACTGCCTTGATCAGGGGAACAGTGGGTTAACTGCCTTGATCAGGGGAACAGTGGGTTAACTGCCTTGCTCAGGGGAACAGTGGGTTAACTGCCTTGCTCAGGGGAACAGTGGGTTAACTGCCTTGTTCAGGGGAACAGTGGGTTAACTGCCTTGATCAGGGGAACAGTGGGTTAACTGCCTTGTTCAGTGGAACAGTGGGTTAACTGCCTTGTTCAGGGGAACAGTGGGTTAACTGCCTTGCTCAGGGGAACAGTGGGTTAACTGCCTTGATCAGGGGAACAGTGGGTTAACTGCCTTGTTCAGGGAAACAGTGGGTTAACTGCCTTGTTCAGGGGAACAGTGGGTTAACTGCCTTGATCAGGGGAACAGTGGGTTAACTGCCTTGTTCAGGGGAACAGTGGGTTAACTGCCTTGCTCAAGGGAACAGTGGGTTAACTGCCTTGCTCAAGGGAACAGTGGGTTAACTGCCTTGCTCAAGGGAACAGTGTGTTAACTGCCTTGCTCAGGGGAACAGTGGCTTAACTGCCTTGATCAGGGGAACAGTGTGTTAACTGCCTTGCTCAAGGGAATAGTGGGTCAACTGCCTTGCTCAGGGGAACAGTGGCTTAACTGCCTTGATCAGGGGAACAGTGTGTTAACTGCCTTGCTCAAGGGAATAGTGGGTCAACTGCCTTGCTCAGGGGAACAGTGGGTTAACTGCCTTGCTCAAGGGAACAGTGTGTTAACTGCCTTGCTCAGGGGGAACAGTGGCTTAACTGCCTTGATCAGGGGAACAGTGGCTTAACTGCCTTGATCAGGGGAACAGTGGGTTAACTGCCTTGATCAGGGGAACAGTGGGTTAACTGCCTTGTTCAGGGGAACAGTGGGTTAACTGCCTTGCTCAAGGGAACAGTGGGTTAACTGCCTTGATCAGGGGAACAGTGGGTTAACTGCCTTGTTCAGTGGAACAGTGGGTTAACTGCCTTGTTCAGGGGAACAGTGGGTTAACTGCCTTGATCAGGGGAACAGTGGGTTAACTGCCTTGTTCAGGGGAACAGTGGGTTAACTGCCTTGTTCAGGGGAACAGTGGGTTAACTGCCTTGCTCAGGGGAACAGTGGGTTAACTGCCTTGATCAGGGGAACAGTGGGTTAACTGCCTTGCTCAGGGGAACAGTGGGTTAACTGCCTTG